>NC_034011.1:12877181-12882569 GCF_000346465.2 Prunus persica | reverse complement strand
TTGCATTATTTGGGTTGCATTGCTACAGCATGCTGTATTGCTGACAGATTGCTATTATATTGACCTTTTATTGTACCGGTATTGCTTTCAGATTGCTATTATAATTTCAGTGCGAAATTGATGGGACTGGAATGTTTAGTAGGTCATGTAAACTCTACTTTTATTTGTGGTGGGTTTCGTGTTATGGTGAATGGGAATTCTTTTAAATTTGCATTATTTGGGTTGCATTGCTACAGCATGCTGTATTGCTGACAGATTGCTATTATATTGACCTTTTATTGTACCGGTATTGCCTCCAGATTGCTATTATAATTTCAGTGCGAAATTAAAGGGACTGGAATGTAATTCCAAATGGATCCTAAACATTAAAGTTCTTAGAATTCCTATATTACACAGTTACTGTGATACTCCGACTATACCTTCTTTTTTTATTACAAATTCGGCCGATGCATAGGCCAGATGTGGGGCAAATACAAGGTGAAATGTCATGTGTGTTTGACTGCATATACTTGTTGAAGGAGCATTACGAATGTCAACCTCAATAGATTGCTCATGTCTTGCCAAGAACACTCTTGAATTTATGCAATGTGCCCAAGCCAGTCCCAAAGCTGGACTCACCCGTCTGCCTGATGTGTCCAGGGACTCCAAGTTTCCCAACCTCACCCCATTCACTCCATCATGTGGCCCAATAAAATCCACCACTTGGTTGGTGACAACCAACGCCAACCCAAACTTATTTGCTAAACCCTTCAATGTCCTAGATATGTTGAAGAACATTTCAGACCGCCGTTTCAAATCTGCCGGTATTGTCTGATACTGTGATCGGAACAATGCAGCAATGGAATCAATGACAATGAGTTTCACAGGTAGGCGGGTGTGATCAATGGCAATAAATGCTTCTATGTCTCCAAGGACATGGATGAGTTCTTGAGCATCATGAACACCATGAACATATATGTCTTCCAATGGCTCCAACCTTATTAAGTTGGGGTATGATGCATGATAAAGGTTGCCTAGTTGTTGCAATCGACGAAATGGGAAGCTGAATTCTGTGAATATGTAGACGGAGGAGCCCCCTAGTCCGCCATGTGAGGGTGGGAGCTGAGCTCGTACCGTAAGTTGGAGACAAAGCTGCGTCTTCCCAGAACCACTCTCCCCTACTAATTCTGTTATGGACTTTCAGGGTATCCCACCCCCCAAGCAGTGATCTAGGATTGGGCATCCAATGGATAATTTAGGGGTTGAAAGAGGAAGGAGCATGAGGTTTTGGGGTGTCATGTTTCTGTAATTTAGGGGGGGATGTGATGGTGCTACAAGGCATGCATTATATATATATAGAGTTCATTTTGAAGGTCTGTACTGTAGGCCATCTGTCTTTTAAGGGATGTATAATTCATCCTTTTTTCCAGGTTGTAATTACTTTTTTGTTTATTTATTAGTATTTTTTTGGACCATATAATTTAAAACTTATTCTGATGCAGTACGTCCTGTAATAGGATCATATTGTATCTCTATCACCACTCTATTGTACTGATATTGACATAATATTGCCACTATCCGCATGTTTATTGCATATTTATTGCTGCTATATCGCCACAGAACTGGAGACCGATAAACTGTATACGCACAAATACAAATACAACAACAGGCTTCATCATTCCATAAAATCCTATTTCCAAACTTACATAATACAACAACAGGCCACCCCATCGTTACATAATACAAAAATACGCCACCTCATAGTTCCATTTCCCTACAAAATGAGGCTTCATCATTCCATAAAATCCTATTTCCAAACTTACATAATACAACAACAGGCCACCCCATCGTTACATAATACAAAAATACGCCACCTCATAGTTCCATTTCCCTGCTGTTGACAAATTCGAAGTTGCATACTCTTCAAGTGCGGTGACCGCGACCCATGAAATTCATGACCCCGGCCACAGTGATGTTGGCCCAGTTTCCTGCCGGATCCACAATTTTTGCAAATTTACGAAATAGTTCGAATCCCCTTTCCACTTGTTCTTGCTTCAACTTGGCCATTGCTTCTGATTCCTTGAATACCATAATTGCAGTGGCCGGGGCAATTTCAATTTTTTCTTTCATTCTCTTTATATGTAGGAGATGCATGCGCGCATGATAACGAGAGCGAATTGTGCGGTTTTTTATGACACCCCATCTAGCTTGGCCCTCCACAATTTTTGAAACTATCTCTGCATGAAGATTTTTCCAAAACATGGTATTGCCTCGACATTGCTGTATGCCATGGACCAAGTCTGCAGGGAGTGAATTCGGTGACTTGGCTTCTGTTTCAGTCTCCCCTCCTTCAGTAATTGAAAGCGTTGGGTTTGGTGTGAGGTTATGGTCCATGGTCTTTGATATTTATTGTTGCCTGGTCTACAACTTCATTGGAACAACAGGGGACTAAATGCGATGTGAGTGAAATCAGTGGGGAAGGTAATGACTGTAAGCAGCAGTTAATGTGATGGAAGTTTTCTGAGCCAAACAGCTGGGTTGATTAATATAGGCAGGTTTTAATGACCAAACCAGTAAGTCAGAGAGTTATTGGCGGGAGGGATTAGGGGGAGTAATTGGCGGGAGGGATTGGCGGGAGTGTTAGGCGGGATAGTATTGGGCGGGATAGTATGGGCGGGAGTTATTACCCAGGTTGACTTTATGCCTTTTTGTAATATATTTGTATGTTGGACGTTCCGAACTTGGTAATTTTCCCATTATGTATTTGAAATAAGGGAGTTGCCTATTTGCCTAATTCACCACCTCATTCGAATTGACCAATAATGGTTATTGTCTGATTTCTCATTTCAGCAATCTCAATTCGTTTCCATTTTGCCATTTTTCATATTTTCCTATTTTCCATGTGTCATCCAATTTTTCAATTTTTCATTATTTTTTCCTATTCCCTATTTTCCTATTGTGCAATTTCCTAAGTTTCCTTTTGTTCTATTTCCAGTTGTCCAATTTTTCAATGTTCCCATTTCCCCCCATTATGTACTTAAAAAAAGTTGCCTACTTTGCCTAATTCAGACAGTAATTAAAATTGTCCAATATGGTAATTGTCTTATTTCCCATTTCCACAATTTCAATTCGTTTCCAGTTTTCTGATTTTCCATGTGTCCCTGTTTCCTATTTCCATTTTTCAAAATTTAACATTTTGTCCAATTATCCAATGTTTTTATTTCCAATTCGACTATTTTCTAAGTTCCTTTTTTTCCAATTTCAAATTTTTCATTTTGGTAACTGTCCTTTTGTTCAATTTCCAATTTTGCTATTTTCCAAGTTGCCTTATTTCCTATTTTTCATTTATCTAGTTATCCAATATTCCATTTTTCCAATTTTCCAATTTTCAATGTCCCAATTTGCTTATTTGCCTATTTTCCAAGTGTCCTTTTTTCTTATTTACTATTTCGAATTTTCGACTTTTCATGTTTTCAGAGTTTCCTTTATTTCCTATTTCCTTTTTTCCTATTTTCCTATTTTCCTATTTTCCTATTTTCCAAGTTTCCTTTTGTCCAATTTCAAATTTTCCAATTTTCCAAGTTGCTTTCTTTTCCAATTTACAATTTCCAAATTTCCTATTTTCCAAGTGTCCTTTTTTCCTTTTTCCAATTTTCCTATTTTCCAACTGTCATTTGATCATATTGCCTACTTTCCTGTTTCCAATTTTTCCTTATTTCCTTTTTCCAATTTTCCAATTTTCCAACTGTCATTTGATCCTATTGCCTAGTTTCCTGTTTCCAATTTTTCCTTATTTCCTTTTTCCAATTTTTCAATTTTCCATTTTTTCAATTTTCCAATTTTCCAATTTTCCAACTTTCCATTTTTTCGTATTTCCGATTTTCCAATTTTCCATTTCTTCAATTTCCAATTTTCCAAGTTTCCTTATTTCCCATATCCAAGTTTTAAGTTTTCACTTTTCCAAATTTCCAATTTTCGTGTTTTGCTATTTTCCTATTTTCCAATTTTGTGTTCTGAAATTCGCAATAAATGCTTACTTGCATAGTCCTATTTTGGGTTCCAATCCACAATTTCCTATCTCCCATTCAGGTTTGGTTTTTTGTCGTTTGGAAGCCAATTTTATTGTTGTTAATGTCATGTTGTACTGCTGTAACTTACAGCCAAGGAGTTAATGCTGTAGTTTTGAATCCCATCAATTTAATGCACCAACACAAAACCCAATTTACCTCATATAAGTTCGTACATATAACTGAACCTTCCTATATAGAACTGCAACAGAGGCACCTTCTTAACGGGAAAGGTAATTAGTCTTACTGAAAGGCAAATATTCTCCACTCAACCTAACCATATAGTCGTTTACAACTGGAGACTGAATGTACCTCTATTTGTTTGGTTGCAGGCAACAGCTGTGAATTGTCCCCAGTAATACTTCAACATGTCAGATGTACGCCCTCCTAACGAGCATGTGAGTTACCCGGGGGACCAGCCCTGGCATGTGCCATTCCCATCTCCACCTCGGACTCCCAATCATGATCCCACTTCATCTGGAAGTGAGGCTGACACTCATGATCCGCTTGACAAAATCTCTGCCGTCAAGCACCACCTCCAATATATGTCAAAGGCAACGGATTGGTGGGAGAGTAAGTGCGATATTCATGGCCAAGTTATGGGAAACTTGGCCAACAAGTTGAACAAAGCATACGCTGGAGAGGTGAAGCAAGCTCTTAAAGCAAAAAGTCGGAGCAAAGAGTTAGAGTCCTTGAAGTTGAAATTGGAAGACACAAAGAAAAATGCCCTCGAAACATTCACACAATCTGAAGAATATAACCATGAAATGGTTGAATGTTTCAACAACGGCTTCGAAATGTTCCGAGATTATGCTTCGGTCATCTCACCAGACCACAATTGGAGTGAAATTGATGTAGCTGGTGTCTGGCAGGTACTGAATATGGGTTCTGATGGAATGGCTCATCATAGCCTCGTGCATGCAGCGAGAAGAAAGGACAAAGACATGGATCTTTTGATGGACCTGTAGTAACGGTGAATGCTGCTTCAGTTCATCTCACCCGAGTACATGGATCTTTTGTTGCCTTCATTTTCCCTTCGCGGGATAGATAGTATTGTTCAGTTTGGGAGGCGATTTCTTTCGCATGTGTGAAATGTTGTCTGTAATGTGTATGTATTGTATGTACATTGACTTCATATTGCATTTGTATTGTGTTTGTATTCCCTTAATACTGTAATGTGTATGTATTGTATGTATATTGCCCTAATATTGCCTTTATATTGTACTTATATTGCTCTATTATTGCCTTCGTATTGTATAATTATTGTGGCCATATTGCCCTACTATTGCCTTCGTATTGTATATTTATTGTGGTCATATTGCCTTCGTATGCCTCGTATATC
>NC_034011.1:12673379-12875449 GCF_000346465.2 Prunus persica | reverse complement strand
TTGTTGATGAAAAAAAGACACATGTATATAAAGCAAACTCTGCATCCTCTCATTAGTGTATGACTACATAGTAGAATAGGATGAATATGGAATTGAAGGTCCAAGAATCGTAACCTGATATCGTTTTTCCAGGCACTGCAAAAACTGTATTACTGCCTTCACATCTTCAATGGGCAAGGATTTGGATGGATCAAAACATGGCGGGGTTGCAGTCGCAGCCGACACAGTCATCGTCCTCTTCTTCCCTCAAAGGATCTGTAAATGGGCTCAACAATGTCTGCGCCGGGCGCTTCTGTCTGCACCCTTTACCTTCCACTTTCTTTTGTTTTCAACACTTGAACTACCTTCTTCATCACCAGCCATAGTAACTGTGGGTAGACTTGGAGGATTCATCAAACCTCCCGATGGCATACTCTTAGTGATTTTCCAATCTTCTAACAGCTTCATGACTCTTTGGCAGATTTCGTCACACCCAGCAACATCTTCCGGGGTAGGCAGCTCATCGGATTCTGCCGGGTCAGCTACTTCATGCACTTCTGAGTGAGGAACTGAAGCGGCCATTTTTGCCTCTTCAACTACCATGGCTGCGGAAGGTTCGGCTCCATCACCGGGGACTTGTGTTTCCATTACTGCCGGTTCTGTCGGCTGACTTACATAGGCATGTAATGGCGACAAGTCATTGTTGCCTCCTTCATTCATATGAGGACTACCGAGGTCCTCATGTCCTTCCGCAGCTTCATTCACCCCACCATTTTGTTTTTTCAGCTGCTCTATCTCCAACTTAAAATAATGCTCCATTGAAGACAGGGTGTTGCGGAAATCCTCCACACACTTTGTATTTTTTTCGAACTCTTTTTCAGCTTTCATTGACTCCTTCCGTACCTTGTCTTCCAACTGATGCACTCTGTCGCAAAGTGCTTGATTTGATAGGGAAACTTTGGCCAATTCATCCTTTGTCCTTTGAAAGTCACGCTTCAAAGTGCGTAACTCTCTTGACGCGACTGTACCCTGCACTAAGTTATAATGCATGTGTTACTATGCAGGCCACAAAATATTGCAACTATACAGCAGTTATTTTCCTATTGTAATATGACGTATATCTTCGAAAAACTGTAATGCTTGCCTTAGAAGACGACGGAAGGTTTGCAGTATCGTCAATGTCCTTCTTTTTTTCTTCTACAGAGGCAGAAGTGCCGGTTTGTTGTTCAGCGTCATCGCCCAACAAGTCAACAAGTTCTTCACTATCGTCAGCACTGTCACCCCAAGTCCAATACGGCTGCTGCTTGTCCATCACAGATGGCCGAAGAAGCTGGACATCAACCTGCAATTTACACATACAATATACATATCAGTAAAGTAATTATATTATATTATATTTTCATATCCCGAACATGATCATTAAAAACTGAACTAACCTCACGGTTCTCGAATACTTGGCTCATTAGCTCATAAAAACGCGGCGAACTATTGCTCCTCCAATGTAGTAAACGAGGGATGTGCGCATTTTCTTCGTGCACCACCAAATGTAGTGCAGCCAACGCTGGAAACACCTCATATGCCCAAATCTGGTTTCAGGAATAAAAGGTCAGTCATTGTAAACAAATGCAATTTAACTTCAACATCAATGGACATTTGCTCACCTGAAGTGCATACGGAAAACCTTTGAGGTGGTACTCTCTTGGTCTACCGGTTGCCGTTGTTGTTGGTTTCTTTCCAAATTTTTTTGTTTTGGCAGTTTTTGTGGGCACTTTCACTCACTGGTAATCTGCACAAAGTGCCCTCAGCAGTGACGCATTTGTCTTCGCATAAGACACAGCACCCCATGGATACTTCCCAAAGTCTTCAAGGTCTTCCGCCAACTTCAAATATCGCATGTCAATGTGGACATGTTTTTCGCTGCCCAACAGCACAAAGACAGCAAAGTATACGAATCCAAGCTTGAATACATCGTCCACATCATCGCATTGGAGGAAGGCCTTTTCTAATTCCAACAGGTTCACAGCTTTATCGTTGGCAAAGTACTTCCGTTTCAATGAGCAGTTCTCATTCGTGGGAATCGGAATCAAGGGAAGGTTTCCAAACCTTAGCCCTGTCACGATAAAAAATTGCTGCGCCGTGAATTGGATGACCTTCTTGCCAACAATGAATTTGATCCCGTTCAGTTGGGAAACTGTCTTGGGATCAGCTTTCCTGAGCAGCAACCCGTGGACAATCGGAGAAGTCCACTTGAGGTCCTCAATCCCTAGGAGATGACCAAAACAACTCTGTTCAAACAGTTGCAGCTGCTGTTCAGTGAATTTCTCCTTTATCGTAGTGATTGCCATCTTCGTATGGGATAACGACAATGCTTTCCCTTGGAATTTTTGTTCCTCCGCAATCATCAACTTCATTTCACCAACCATATTTCCCTGCATGCCAATATTATAAACAGAATTTCAGTCAGTTGCAATCTACACAATAACAAGCAATAAACAATCACCACTTATGAACAGCCTATTATAGGATATGAAGTGAAAAAAATTCAAAAAATACATATCATAAACAAAACCCCAGCTATTTACAACTGACCTCCTCATTTAATGGCTCAAAGCCAAGTTTCAACACACCCAGTACTCTACCACTCCTGCATAATATAATATCTAAACACACATCTCAACACACCATATAATCACACCATCTAATCATGAGACAGCTTCAGCTAGAATGGGAATGTGCGGTAGCACAAGCCTAATTGACAACAATTCAAGAGTAACGATATCAATCTATCTGACTAGAAAGAGTTTTAAAAAACAACAAGACATCGGGAAACAATTTATTCACTTCAAGGTATAATGTAATGGAACATCCTATGAATTAGTGGCAACCACAGTACTGACTCTACTATGGCCCTCCTTTCAAATGTAAGAAAATGAAAGAAATTGGCACCATCCCTTCAGTTTTTTCTTAACAAAAAATGAAAGATAAATTCATAAATAAACCATCAAAACGGTATAAAATGTTTGTAAGACATGTACAATTACAAAATTATAAGTTCTCCTCAGAAACAGACTTCTCTAAGTATCCATACACAAACAACAAAAGCAAAAGCTTAAACAGTTAGCTTATAGCAAAATCAATGTCCCCATTTCTCTAAACCACAGCTGCTGCTGGTAGGTTCCCATCTTCACTCATTTCCCGCTTTCTTTTAAGCACACAATGATCAAGCACAAAACAGCAAACTTTTAAACAACTCATATTACACCACATATGGTTCTAAACAAAACTCATCCATATCCAATATGCAAGCCCTAAACTTAGTAAACAAAGTTATACAAAAATATGTCGAATTAACAAGCATTATTCTCAAACAAAAAGTATGATATGGTTGGGAGTTTACAAGTTCAAATATTTATACAATACTTGATTTTGTCAAACTCTGTCTTGAGATATTTTATCAATCTAGAAGTTTCTTTCATATATGAAAAACTACGAACGATAACAAAGGAAATTCTTTCTATGTAAATTATTCTTCGATTCCATCAGACAACCATGCAAATCCTTTGCACAATTGAGTGTAATGTGAAGGGTCACTACCTCGTTGGAAGATAAAGAGAAAAAAATTAAGGAATTTAGCAAGCCACCAACAGTTTGCTTAAGATATTTCAAAATGGTTGCTTCCATCATGGAGTTTTAGCCACAAATTCTTTTCATGGCCACATTTTCTACGTAAAATATAATCAGCGAGTATTTTTTGGTAATGATCCACAGAGAAGAAATCACCATACACAGGTTAATTGTCTTACACTTTAGATATCATCTTCAACAAACAAAATAGATACCAATTAGACTTCTAAGAAGGTTAAATGCAATGCTCATAAAGACTCATACTAAGCCACCAAATACCATTCAATAACTGCTACAAAAACCATAATAAAACCATACTAAAACTAAAAATACAACTGCACTAAAATGCCAACACAACATCACTACATTAGCAATACACTAGCAAAAAAACACAATACGACAGCAACACAACAGCAGTGCAAGCATCAGTCCACAAAGAACAAACCCATTCACTGTTTGAAACAAGGAATCATCATACTCAGATCATCAGATCATTTCAGACAAACCCCTAAAACAATTTCGATGAAACCCCTAAACCAATTTCAGAGAAACCCCTAAACCTTCAACCAATTTCGAACAAACCCCTAAACTAATTTCAGCGAAACCCCTAAACCTTCAACCAATTTCGAACAAACCCCTCAGCCAATTTCAGAGAAATGCATAAACCCTAAAACAACTTGAGAGAAACCCTTAAACTGTAAGAAAATGCCGATGAACAGTACCTGTCGCTGGGAGAGGAAGAGAGAAGAGACAGTCGGAGCTGAGTGAGGAGAGACTGAGAGCTGAAGGACCACAGATTTGGAGCAAACCCACCGGAGAGTGAAGAGAAACAGAGGGCAGCGAAGAGACAGAGGCGAGAGAGAACTTCAGCAAAACAGAGACAATAAAATTTCAGCAAAAGTGATATCTGTGCAATAAGGGGACAATAAAATTCTATTTATAGGTCATAGTTCCAAAATTTTAAAAAAAGGGTGGTATTTTCAATTACAATTATAAAAATGGTGGCATTTTGGGCTATTTCCCTAAAATTATTGACTTCAGCGTGAATATTCATTATTTCAGTATTTTCATTCTTTTGTTGCTTTTTGTTTTCTTATTATATGGTAGATTCTTTGAATAAGGGAGTCATTCTTTATCAGAAATTTAAAATATATATATATATATTGTAAAGTTAATCTCAAACTAATGTGGTGAATTATATGTTATATAATGTCAAACTAAAAGAAAGGCTCCCATAAAACGAATTTAGAGCCATTAACTTTCTCATGATGTAATGCTGTTGGTTTTTTGTTTTAAAATAAAAATTATATTACCAACTTTTGTCAAATAAAATATTAACTATGACAAACTTGCATGAAAATTGATGCATTAGCCACACAAACTACGTTGGTCATAATATTCAAAATATTTAAAAAAGAATAGTTAATTAAAATTGCATCATTTCACATAAAAAGAAAGAGGGTAATTAAATAACTTTCGCCTCTCTTGAACGTTCCTCTAAGACGGACGGGCAACGACCCAAAGATAAACTATTATAATAAATTTATTGTTTTAAAATGTATTAACTCATGCATGAGTTATAAATACTATAAATAGAAGGGGAGTGCTAGCAACCTTCTCTCTAACTTTCTCTTTTGGACCTTTTCCCTTCTTCTCATGACAAGTGTCACTTTCCTTAAACTAAAAACAATGTCATTAATGCATCACACAAACTAGTTTTTGTTTTCCAAATTTACCCTTATTAAAAGTATTAATTTTTTTTAATAACAAGCTAATTTTTTCATTTTTTATAACTTTCTTACCAACTTGTTAAAAATTAAATAAGAAAATAAAAACTGAAATATTTTTTAATTTTTAATTTTTCCAAAGAGAACGCGTGTTTTGTTAAAAACAAAATAAAGATGATAAAATGTCATGAAACAAACTTTATTTTTATTTTTAAAAAATATGATGTTTTTCTTTTTCTTTTTTTTAAAATAATGTGCTAAAGAAGTTATAACAAAATTTGAATAAATTAAAGGAAATATAAAAGCCAATACATTTTAAAATGGTAAACTTGGAAAACAAAAACTAAATTGTGTGATGCATTAATGTCATTGTTTTAAATGTATGGAAAATGACACTTGTCATAAAGAGAAGGGAGAAGGTCCAAAAGAGAAGGTTAGAGAGAAGATTGTTAGCATTCCTCTAAATAGAAACCACTTTAAGATACAAAAGGAAACCATGTATAGATAGAATACCAACGAAGAAGAAGAAGAAGAACCTCCTTCATCTCTTCCTTCATCGTACTTTCCTTCAAAAATCCACTCTCATCTTTTGTCAACCTTTTTATATTGGGATTCTTTTAAAATTAAAAAACTTATTAATGCTCTTAAAAGAAAAACTAAACCACCAAATAGACGTATTAGACGTCCGAAACATCCAAAACGTCGCACGCCTACTAAAAAAACCTCCAACTCCAGTTTGAACGACTTGTTGCAAGCTTCTTTGCCATTAGCCTTGTGTCGTCACTTTGTTGTCATTCATCATGAGGATGGAAATTAACCATGCCGAAGATTTCTCAAAAGAAGGAAACAAACACGCAGATGCAAATCTATATACTTAATCATGTATTTGCCTATTTTGAAATGGTGAGTACTCTCAACACTCAACACACGTGTTCATAAATGAAATAATTAACTATTGTTATATCCATAAACGCATGTTAAATGTTGAAAAGGGTGATGAGAGTATGTTCACCCATTTTCGTGTTTTACTCCTGAGGTGGAAGGGCGAAGTTCCCCACTGGCTTAGAGACCACTTGTTGGTCGACAAGTCAGCTTTCTTTGGTGTGCGAGCGTGCCACTGCTAGCAATGTAAATTCTAGCAGACTTATTTTTAGATTGGATAACTTGCGCCTCAAGTTACTGACTTCTAAAACAAATGATTGTGAATTTGGGTGAGGAATATCTCCCAAGTAAGTTCTTTTCTTGCCTCAGACTGGTGAGGACTTTCATAATTTATCTCAGTATCAAATGGTTGTTCTGGCCAGAATAGATAATAATAAAATACTGTTTCAGGCAGAACTGCCTTTTACAAAATTAAGAAAGGAGAAATCAACTCTAGAAAGACAAAAAGATGGCTGGAATCCCATTTCTGCCTGGGTAGAAACTTCTGATCCGGGCTGGACTGGGTATGTCTGTGCTGGACTGTGCTGTCAACAACTTTGGCTGCTTGGCTTCAGCTGTAAATCGATACCAAAGTTCAATTTTGGCAGAGCTTCAATCTACTTCAAGCCTTGGGAGACTTTTGAGCGGGCAGAACTGCAGCTTCTTCAGTTTGAAGGGACAGAAGTGGCTATTCTCGAGGATTTAGCAAGCTGGAACTATGCTGTAAAATTTGTTGAGGTTTTCATATTGGTGAAAACTCAAACTATGTTTGGTAGATTTCAACGCGCAAATCATAGAAGGTAGATTTCTGATTCTGTTTGGGATTCGTTCTGTCCTGATGATCGATTTCTAATGTCTATTCTGCCTGTATCAGATCCTTCTTTGACCAGCGTAGGTGGGCAGTCTGTTCATGCTGGAGAAGTGATTGGTAAGTCTTCTTCTTTTAATTCTATTCTGTCTTTTCCTGCTGGATTGGTTTCTAATGTCTAATGCCTTGGTACAGTCTCTTCTGTTATTGCTGCCGGGGACTTGGAGCTCCCTTCTGCAGATGAAGGAGATGAGGTCCAGACAGAACAAACACCTACTGAGGCCGCTCTTTCTGGCAGGAGAAAAAGGAAAGGACCTGCCCCTCCTTTGGATAATACCACGCGGCCCGGCATTTCAGGTAAGCTCGTGATGTTCCAACCATTCCCTTTAAATTTATTCTATCTTGCCTTCTTTTCCCTAATACTGCTTTTCGTTCTGTGCAGCTGGAAGTCCTTCCCCTCCTCCTACCAAGTTGAAAAAACTTAAAAAGAGGAGTGAGGAGGAGTATGTCGTCGTGGAAGAAACGGCAGCAGTTCCCACCACTACCTCCGGGACGGATGAAGAGCTGCGAGAGGCTTTTGAGGAGGTGGAGCAGGAAAAAGAATTGGAAGAGCTGGAAGAAACGCCTCAGGAAAAAACGGCAGTGGTGGAAGGAGAGGTAAGTTTTATTTCTGTGATTCGCATCAGTTCCCTTCTTGCCCTGTTTCTTCCGTTCTGACCCCTGTTTTGTAGGAGGAGATCCCTGCTGAGGTGATTGCAGAGAGCATTGCCTTGGCGCAGAAGCAACAAGGGGGTCCAAGGGCTAAGCTGACTAGCTCAGAACTAACCCTATTTGAGGATGCCGAGGCAGAGCATTCTACTGCCGTTCCAGCTGCTGAGGATCAGGCGGAGCGGTCTGCATCAGAGCCTGTGGATCAAGCAGAACTGTCTGTTGTGGTTCCGGAGGCTGAAGTGGAAACAACCGCCGCTGCCCCTGCGGTTGTGGTAACTTTCTTTCTTATCTGCCCACACTCTCCTGCATTTCTACCTTGTTCTTTATTTTTAACTGTTGTAGCCTTTTCAGGTAGAAGTGCCTAAAGCTGTTGGCGTCCTGGCAGCAGTGACCAGTCCCCTAAAGCCTCCCATTGTTGCTGTAAGTTTTTATAACTTTTGGGCCTTTATTTTCCACTTTCTACCTGGTCTTACCTTATGCTTTCTTTTTGCAGATGCCCATTCATTCCCTTCCAGGATCGTCTGCCACGGCTTCTTTTGCTGATCTGGAACTTGAAGAGTTTGAAGCCATGGATCTGGATGCCCAATTGGACAGACTGGAGAAACTCAGCTTTCCTCCAGGCAAGGCAAAATCTAGGGCAGTGGAGGAGGCCATGGAGAGGTTGAAAATCTGGCAGTCCAATGAGCTGGAGTTTGATCAAGACAATGAAGCCTTAAATCAGCTGATGAAGGACCTGGACCTGCTTCACAGACAGAACATGGCTCCAAAACCTATCCTTGAGATGGGTCTAAGCTTGGCCAGAGATGTGCTCAATCTGCATGATCGCTATGAGGATCTCAGGCCTACTTTCAAGACTTCTGAATTCTGCAAGGCCACTCACGAAGCCAACCTGGCTGATTTTGCAAAGCAGAAAGCAGAACTGGATCAGATGGTGGCCGGATACAAGGAAGCCAGGGCTACTGCGGACAAGCTGGAGAAGCAGATTGAAGAGCTCCAAAAACAACTGGCAGAATGCAGGGAGGTGCAGAGCAGGCTTGGGACTGGACTGAGTTCTAAAACCAAGGCTACTTTCCTTGTGCAAAGCATGGTTGCAGCTTCCAGGCCAGCTTTGGAAATTGCAGAGGCTTCAATTCATCAGGGGGTGCTGCTCCAGAAAGAGCTTTCTGTCAAGAAGGCGAACCTGCAGGAGACTCTTAGAAAACAAGGATTTTAGCTTCTTCTTTCCTTCTATTGTTCGAATAATTTGCCGCGAAGGTGGCTATTCTTATATAAGCTTTCAAAGCGTTCTACTGCTTTTTATTTATTCTTGATGCAATAACCGGACACGGCTTTGAAAGTAAAAACAAAAACAACTTTAAAGCAAAAACAGATCTAAGCAAGATTCTTTTCAAAAAAAGTCAAGCTTGTTCCTCTTCTATCCCGGGATCTGTTTGTACAGCCTGCGAATCCCACATGGTTGGATAGAACTTCTTTAACCATTTACCATTGATTGGGGCAAAATGAACAACTCCATCTCGGTCCTGCAACCTGTATGCCCCCATTCCGAGGATTTGGTTAATTATAAAAGGGCCTTCCCACGTAGGTGACCATTTCCCATATCCAACTATGTGTGCTCCAAGGGGCAGAATTGCCTTCCAGACTATCTCTCCCTCTTCAAAACTCTTGTTTCTGACTCTTCTGTTGTAGGCCCTTGATACAGCCTGTTTTCCTGCTAAGAGTTTGTTGAGGGTGTCAATTCTGCTTGCATCTAATTCTTCCAATTCCAGCAACATGGCTTGAGAGTAATCCTCCCCAATGAGACCGTGCTGGTGAGCAATTCTAAGAGACTGGACTGCTATCTCCATGGGAAGAATTGCATCATGGCCGTAGGTTAGAGCATAGGGGGTCATCCCAGTTGCTTCTCTTTTTGAAGTTCTGTATGCCCACAAAGTTTCTGATAACTTCTCATGCCACTGCTTTGGATTCTTCTCTAGCATTTTTCTGATGATATTGATAATCACCTTGTTACTTGACTCTGCCTGTCCATTAGCTTGAGCATAGTAAGGAGTAGATTGAAGCAGTTTGAACTTGAATGTTTCTGCCATATCTAGCATGTCCCTAGATATGAAAGAAGAACCCCTATCAGTTGTGATTGATTCTGGAATGCCAAACCTTTGTATGATCTGTTCTTCTATGAAGGTGATGATCTCTTGAGATGTTGTGGTTTTTACTGGCTTGGCCTCCACCCATTTGGTGAAGTAGTCTGTAGCAACAATAATGAAACAATGCTGCTGGTTGCTGGCTGGATAGATCTTGCCAATGAGATCCATTGCCCATCCCCTAAAAGGCCATGGTTTTACTACTGGGTTCATGGGAACCGAAGGGGCCTGCTGGATTGGGCCGTGCCTTTGACAGGCCTCACATCCTTTGGAATAGTTGATGCAATCCTTCATCATGGTTGGCCAGAAGTAGCCATACCTTCTGATTAACCAGCACATCTTCCTTCCCCCTTGGTGAGCTCCACAGATCCCCTCATGGGTTTCTCCCATGACTTTCATGTATTCTGTCTTCCCGAGGCACCTTAATAGTACCTCATCCTTACTTTTTCGGACCAAATCTTCATTCCACATGAGGTAGTTTGTAGCCATGATTCTGACTCTTTTCTTAGAGGGCAGAGTGGGATATCGTAAGTAAGTCATGATAGGCTCCCTCCAATCATCTTCAGTGATCAAGGCAGAATTGACTTCTATCTCCATTCCTCTAGTCAAAACAGATGGTAGACTTTTCCTTCCTATCTTGATGATCCTTTGGACGCAGTCTTAAGGCATTTGTATGCCTGATGCCACCTGAGCCAGTTCATTGGCTGCAAAGTTTTCCTCCCTTGGGATGTGCTCCCAAGTAGCTTCTCTAAATTCTGTTAGCAGATTTCTAGCTGCTACTAGATATACAGCCAGAGAAGGATTCAGACACTTATATTCTCCAGCAATCTGTTTTAGGACAAGCATGGAATCTCCCAAGATCTCCACGGACTGGACTCCTAATTCTACCAACATCTCGAGCCCTATAATCAAAGCCTCATACTCGGCCCTGTTGTTGGTGCATTGGAAATCTAGCTGGAAGGAATAGCAATGTCTGACCCCTAATGGTTCCTCCAGAACAATCCCTGCTCCTGAAGCCTTATCTGTCTTTGATCCATCAAAATATAATTTCCACGGTGTGAGATGAATCGAGTAGATTGGATTGTTAAGGCAAACATGAGCTCTAGTTAGCAGATCTGCATTTGCTATGTCCAAAGAATCCATGTTTTCAATTTCCTCTCCCGGGTGATCTGCCAAGAAGTCTGCCACAGCTTGTCCTTTGACAGCTTTCTAGGGGACATACCTGAAGGTGAATTCTGTCAAAGCCAAAGTCCATTTCCCAATTTTGCCCCTCAGCATTGGTCTCGTTAGCATGTATTTGATTAAGTCTGTTTTGGCAATGATGTAGATAGTATGTGGCAGCATGTAGTGCCTGAGCTTTACAGCAGTAAAATACAAGGCCAGGCAGAGCCTTTCTATTGCGGAATACCTTCTCTCTACTTCTGTTAATGTTCTGCTTAGATAATAGACTGCTTGTTCCTTTCTTTCTTTGTTGTCTTGAACTAAAAGACTTCCAATGGATACTTCTGATGCAGATACATAAAGCTTGAGTGGTCTGCCTCTTTTTGGCGGGGACAGAACTGGTGGGTTTGAGAGGTAATGCTTTATTTCCTGGAAAGCCTGTTGGTGCTGTTCTTCCCATTTGAATGTCTGTTCCTGCTTCAGCCTTAACAGGGAAGAAAAAGGTTGGATTTTTCCTGCAGAATTGGATATGAATCTCCTTAGAAAATTGATTTTCCCTAAGAGACTTTAAAGTTCCTTCTTGTTCCGAGGTGGTAGAGCTTCTATGATGGATTTTGCTTTATTTCTGTCAACCTCTATACCTCTCTGGTGGACCAAGAATCCTAAGAAATTTCCTGCTTGGACTCCAAAAACACATTTTTTAGGGTTCATTTTTAGTTTGTGTTGCCTCATTCTTAGGAATGCCTTTTTTAGGCTTGCTACGTGGTTTCCTTCCTCGGGGGATTTAATCACCACGTCATCTATGTATACTTCCAAGGAATGTCCTATCATATCATGAAAAATAGAATTCATTGCCCTTTGGTAGGTGGCCCCTGCATTCCTCAAACCGAAGGGCATTACAGTATATTCGAAAGCACCTATATGTCCTGGACACATAAAGGCTGTCTTGTGGACGTCCTGTTCTGCCATCATAATCTGGTTATAACCTGCATTGCCGTCCATGAAAGATAGCATCTGGTTATGAGCAGCTCCATCTACTAGCATGTCTGCCATTGGCATAGGATATTCGTCTTTAGGAGATGCCTCATTCAGATTTCTGTAATCCACGCAGATTCTAACTACCCCTGTTTTTCTTTTGAGAACAGGTACAATATTTGCTAACCAATCGGCATAGACGGCTGGCCTGATGAATCCTGCCTTGAGCAGCCTTTCTATCTCTTCTTTGACCTTTAGTTCTGCGTCCATAGACATTCTTCTTCTGGCCTGTTTGACTGGAAGGTAGCCATCTTTAATTGGCAGCTTATGCTCTACTAACTGTCTGTCCAATCCTGGCATTTCGTGGTAATGCCAGGCAAAACAATCTCTGAACTCCTGCAAAAGTGCCATGAGTTCAGTCTTGAGTGGCTCCTTCAAAAGTGTGCTGATGAAAGTAGGCCTTGGATCCTCTTCTGTCCCTAAGTTTATCTCCTGTAGAGGATCCTCTACTTCTGGCAGGGAGTCATCCAGTGCTACTGGTGCAAAATCTAATACTTCCTCCTGTAAAATTTCCTCCTCTTGTTCTTTTGTGCTTTCATGGGTGAATTCTGCCATATTGATGGCTGGATTCTGTATGAAAAGCCTCCTTTCTCCCCAGTATATCAACAATCTTTTTGTGATGGATCGGATTGTTGCAGCTCGATCCTTGTCCAGTTGATTGGGACTAAACATCAGAGTTCTGGAAGTTCAGCACAAAAAGGTCTATTCCAGTCCTCCAGAGAACTGGCTAAACCTTCTTCGATGAGTCTTTGGGCCGTGACACCATGTGGACGGCCGTTCTGATTGACTCCAAGGAAAGTGAAAGGACCGAGGTCATCATGATAATACCTTGCTTCAAAGCACATGGCAGAGGGCAGGAATGGCCGTGGGTCGGCCTCTATAATCTCCATGCAGCCTTCTTCATTCCACAGTGCTAACTGCTGGTGGAGGGTGGAAGGAATACAAAGGCTCTGGTGAATCCAATCCCTGCCAAGTAGTGCATTGTAGGTGGTGGAAGTAGTGTCTATAACAAAGAATGCTATTTTCAACTCTTTGCTTCCGACTATGACATCTACGTCTAAGATGCCATGTATTTTGGTGATGCCCCTAGCGAAGTTGGTGACGGTCAATCGTGTTGGAATCAGATCTTTCTCTGTCCTGCCCAACCTGATCAGCATTCTGTGAGGTAATAGATTAATGGCTGCACCTCCATCTACCATGATCTTGGAAATAGGAATACCCCCAAGATTTGCCGTTATAAACAAAGGTCTGAGGTGATTTGCCATTTCTCTGGTTGGCTTGGAGAAACAAAGTTGCTCTGTAGCTGGTTTATTGGCTGTTCTGCCTGTCCTGGGGTTGTTTGCTTGTGGTTCTAGTGGCTCCTCTGCTTCTGCCAATCTACATTCAAAGCTTTCCTGAGAGAAAACATCTCCTTCCAGAGTGCTTTCTTGTCCTTCGGCAGCCCTGAATTTACCTGGTAGGATGAATACCATGTTAATTCCCAGATCACCCTGTAGGAGGTCTTCTAACTCTGCGCCAAAAGCTTCTGTTTCTGGGTCCAATTCTTCACCAAATTCCATTAATTCTTCCCCGTATTCTTCCGTCCAGTCATCCTGTTTTGGTACTTCGAGGGGCTCTTTCTGATCATCTGCAGAAGGTTCATAGTCCAATTGCTCTTCTTCATATTCCTCAGTGTAGTCATCTTTTCCTTGTAACGGGGTAGACCCGGATTTCTCTGGTGTCTGCGTGGTGTCAGGACGACTGCTGGACGACGAGACTACATGGATAGGAGACCTGGCTGGTGGTTCTGTTTTCAGCAATTCCCTTGACTGGCAAGCTTTCTGTTCTGTCTGGGGAAGTATTTCAGGGTTTTTTCCTTTCCTGGCAGAACTGGGTTGTGAACGTACCTGCGTATTATCTTGGCTCTTAAGATATGTGCAGTATTGCCTCTGGATCCTCCTTTTCTGAGTTCTGGTTAGCTCCAGAGTCGGTCTACCGCTTCTTCCTACGGAATACCATCTCCCTTCTATGATCGTTGCCAAGGGTCTTTCGTTTCCGGGTGTCTTGACTGGTGTTTCCTTTCTGGGTTGCTCCATCCTCCCCTCGCTGTACTGTGTAGGCCTAAGACAGCTCTTCTGCCTTGTTTTGTCTCGGGATGAGGTTCCAATCCTGTCAAAGACACTAGGTGTGGGCTGATTTTGTCTGTCTAGAACCACCTCTAGCTCTGTTTCACAATTGCACCTACTGCAGAGCAGTACCCCAGCCGAGATGGTCGCTTTTGGTATTTGACTGGTCTCCCTTATGACTCTTCTGCCTCTGCTGCAACCAGCATCTGTGATTGGCTCAGTTTTCCTTTGTTCTGGCCAATTTAAGTTGACCATATTGACTTGAGGTTGAGGAAAAGGATCCGTTGTGACCGATGGTGGTTTTTCTGCTAGTTTCAACCTTCCTGCCGTTATCCCTTCTTGTATCACGTACCTAAAAACCACATAACTATTGGTAGAATGGTTCCAAGAGTTGTGCCACCTGTAGTACTGTCTGCCCTTGAGTTCTTCCGGCTTCGGTATTCTGTGAGGCGTTTCTATTGCCTTCTGCAGTAGCATTTCGTCGAACAAGGCATCAACCTTGGTTAAGTCAAAAGAGTAAACCTTGTTTTGTGTTGGCTTGTTTGGAACGAATCCTCCTGTGAATGGTGGTGGCTTTTGGTCTTTAGGTGGCTTTGTGAGGGCTTTGCAACTAATGGGATGTTTTAGTTTTGCCATTTCCGCCACTGAAACCTCTTTCTCTTCTGATTCTTCTGCATCTTCTTGTGATTCCACCTCGATCAGGTGGACTGAAGAAGAAGGGGTTTTATAGTATGTACCTTTGGAGGAGTTCCTCCTTTGCTGTTCTTCCCTGAGTAACTCCTCATATTTGGATGCCTTATCAGCCAGTTCTGCCAGATCTCCGAATAATATCCCGTCGAACCTCTTCCTGAGAGAGATTTTAAGGGCGGCTTGGGCCATCTGGATGAAGTGTCTTTCTTCCATGGGGATTCGGCACTTCATTTTGAGCTTTCTGAACCTGGTTATGAAATCTTGGGCCGGTTCATCTTCACTTTGCTTGAGGGCAGCTAGATCACTGATGGTGACTTCTGGCTGAATCCTGTAATAGTAGTCATGGAAGACATTTTCCATCTGTTCCCAGGTTTGAACAGAGTTAGCTGGCAGGCTGGTGTACTAGGTAAAAGCTTGTCCAGAGAGAGAATTGCCGAAAAGCCTTAGTTTCAGCAGAGGGTTGTTCTCGATAGCTATGCATTGGACGGAGAACCTGCCTATATGTTCAACTGAAGAAGCATGGGGGTCCTCCCCATTGAACAGAGTGAAGTTTGGTACTTTGAAACCTGGAGACAACGGTATTTGATCGATATAGGCTGGGTATGGCTTTCTGTAAGTAGGCCTTTCCCCTCTTCTAGCCTCGGGCTCCATGATTTCTCTGATCATTCTTTGCAATGCTCCTATGTCATTCAGAGCATTGTCGGGGGAAAAATTTTGTCCCTGCTCTGGCTGAACGTAATCAAACCTGGGTTCTGCTCTGTGTGGTCTGGGTGGAACTTCCTCCCTGTGTTCTTCCTGCTCTTCGACTTCTGGATGATTCCTCCAGTTTGCCCCCGGTCTATTTCTGTCATGATTAGCAAAAAGGTTGTTCCCTCCTCGGCCTCTCCTCCCTCTTGCAAGTGGAGGGAATGGATTAGGGTCCATCCTTCTGGGTCTATATGGCAATACTGCCGGTGGTTCAGGCAGAAGCGCCAAAGGTTGATCATGTGGGGCCACATGAGGTGGAACGGGCTGAGGTTCTGGCTGGTTCTGAGCCAGTGCCAGGTTATCTGGTTGAGCTGGAGCTTCATGTCCTTGATTAGGAAGGGCTCTTTCCCTCGGGCCAGCCTGGATTTCTCTGTGGTCTGGCATTCCAGCCATCTGTGCAACTAGGGGATTTTCCTGGTATGGCCACATTAATCCTGGCGGAGGGCCATACGGGAGATCTAACTGCTGGAGTATAGGATCCGGGTTTGGAATTCTGGCCATGGCGGATTCTCGGTCCTTCCGGAACTGTCTGTTAACCTGCCATTGCATCATGGCTGTCATGTTATTGAGAGTGTCCTGGCTCCTTTGCACTGTGATTTCTTGTCGAAGTACTGACTCCTGTATTTGATTCATCCTTTTGGAGCCAGTCCTGGAACGTCTACTTCCTGTACTGCCGTAGGCAGATTGCCTAGCATCGCTTTCTTCTGACTCGAGGCCTTCCCTGAGAACCATCTTGTTTTTCTCCATATTTGTAAATCTGTGAATGATTCTGTCAGAGCATGTATACTGAGAAATCCCACCGGGCGTGCCAAATTGTTCACCCGTTTTCGTGTTTTACTCCTGAGGTGGAAGGGCGAAGTTCCCCACTGGCTTGGAGACCACTTGTTGGTCGACAAGTCAGCTTTCTTTGGTGTGCGAGCGTGCCACTGCTAGCAATGTAAATTCTAGCAGACTTATTTTTAGATTGGATAACTTGCGCCTCAAGTTACTGACTTCTAAAACAAATGATTGTGAATTTGGGTGAGGAATATCTCCCAAGTAAGTTCTTTTCTTGCCTCAGACTGGTGAGGACTTTCATAATTTATCTCAGTATCAAATGGTTGTTCTGGCCAGAATAGATAATAATAAAATACTGTTTCAGGCAGAACTGCCTTTTACAAAATTAAGAAAGGAGAAATCAACTCTAGAAAGACAAAAAGATGGCTGGAATCCCATTTCTGCCTGGGTAGAAACTTCTGATCCGGGCTGGACTGGGTATGTCTGTGCTGGACTGTGCTGTCAACAACTTTGGCTGCTTGGCTTCAGCTGTAAATCGATACCAAAGTTCAATTTTGGCAGAGCTACAATCTACTTCAAGCCTTGGGAGACTTTTGAGCGGGCAGAACTGCAGCTTCGTCAGTTTGAAGGGACAGAAGTGGCTATTCTCGAGGATTTAGCAAGCTGGAACTATGCTGTAAAATTTGTTGAGGTTTTCATATTGGTGAAAACTCAAACTATGTTTGTCTTGGCTTTTGCTGAACCAAATTTGTAACGAGAAGGATCTCGCTTTCAGAAGACTTATTTTCTAAGTCTGAACTTTGGCATTCTGATCTAAAGCTGTTTTTCTCTTGGGATCCAAGTGAACTTTTTCTTGTTTGTTTTTTTGATTGATTGATGAATTGAGTGTCCTTTGTTTCTTTGCCTACTTTCGTTTTTATAAGAGACCCTCTTAAGGAGGTAATTCTTAATTCTAAATAATGGGCGGCAAAAAGATCTCTTATAATGTAAAGTAAGAAGGGTTTCTTATCAATCAAAGCGGATAGGTTCTGAGCAGTCAACTCCTAAAAACAGTCTCTTCCCTGGTTTCCTGGGTGGCATCTTTCTAATTCAACCAACGCCACCGTCTGTTGTGGGCTTTTTATGGCGGTTTGGCTCTTTTTCTTTTGTATTTTCTGAGTGGTTCCCTGTTTCCCGTTCTAACTTTAGAAGGCGTGATCCGTGAATTCCTTAGGAAATGATGTATTGATTTGTAGCAAAATCTCGAACACAGATGGGTTTTTGATCTTCAATTGGCAGTGTTTCAGAGACGTCCCTCTCACATTTTTAAACTTTAGTTGGAAATGCTGACTTTTCCAAAGTTGAGGCAATCACGTGGGTGTGTCTTTGATCCTTTGGGTCTTGAACTTTACAAAAATTATGGGCTGATCTTTGAAGCCTATTTCGCAAGTTTCCATATTTGGGCTTTCTTTGGGCTGAGGCTTTATTTTCAACATTCTTGGTGTGAAGCCCAATCTGTCTGGATCTTATTTTTGTTTTTCTCAAGTCTCTGGGATGGGCAGACAATTTTATCATGGGCCTGTCTTTTGGTCTTGGGCGTGCCGAATTTGGGCCTAAACAGAGTATATGTACATCTAAGATTAAAGTTGTGAGCAAAAATATTTCCTTTTGAAACGTACCATTGTTTCACTTTATTTTCAATAATAAATACAATATACTCTGAAAATCATAGGTCCATAATTAAGTATGAACATATAGCCCAAGAATTAGAAATCCAATTTTTCTGTTCTAATTTTATCACATTCTACTTTCTTCATTGCTAAATATAAAAGAAAAATTAGGTATTAGACATAAAAATCTTTACAAATTAGGATTTGAGACATATAGTAATTATGTTTAGGTTTTGATACATAGGAATCCAATTTTGTTTTAGATTTGGCCAAAGGAAGCCCAGATTCGTTGGGCTTGTCTAAATTATAAAGGATAAAAATACAATTTTACCCATTTGTATAAAAGCACAAAATCAGATCTCTCTCTCTCTCTACGACATCACGCCGAAAGCTCTCTCTCTTCTTTCTCGCAACGAGTCTGCTCCGAAGTAAAGCCTGAGCTTGGCCGCAACAAGAAGCTCTGGCAGGGCTAGTCCTGGCTCAGCTTTGGAGGTAGACTTGTTTTCCGGCAACGACAAAGTGGTTGCGAATCTATACGGCGCGTCATTGGTGGTGGCCAGTTCCAGCGGAAGAGGGCTGATTCCAGAGAGAAGCAGTTCTCTCTGTCTAGTTCTTCCTTCTTTGTTGTAGCTCTCTCCCGTTAAGGTCGTTATTGGGGGGCTATGAATTGTATTGATTTTGAGGTATTTATGTTTATGCAATTTCTTCTTCATAATTGTCGATAGTTGGAAAATGACTTTTTTCTTGCTCTAGATTCTGTGATGCTGTTATAATCTGCGTAGTTGTTGTTAATTCTTTTTATTTCCTTGTGTTTGTGTAAATTTGTAAATAGTCACATTGTTTGTATTGAATTTTACTTCGTTAAATTGATAATTTTTGCTAATAGTGATGTATAGGCGTAAAGATATGAATCTTGGAGATGGCCTGTTCTTAAGAGTCTTGTCGTGAGGTGGCCACAAAGTATCCTGGGATCAACTATAAGGAAATAATTGTGGGCAACTGCTGCATGCAACTTGTTTCGAAGCCTGATCAATTTGATGTCATGGTATGCCAATTACATTCAATGAATTTGGTCGTTATAAGCAAATTGTTCGTTTATTAATAGAAAAATGAAACTCACATGGTAAAGATAGGCTATTACTGTACAAATTTGATAAAGAAAAGTATGCTGCATCTCTTACTATTATTGTGTGGGATAGTAGGACTGGACCTTCTGTTGGTTGAGTATTTTTGAGCAGCCTAGGATGCCTCAGAAATGATGAGGCATCTCTTATGCTTGGTAGAGATACATTGGAGGTTTTGCCCCGTAATCCATAGGTTGTTGGTTATTGAGTTGTTAAGCTAGTGTTGATTTGATTCCCTTCTCTTTGTACTTGTGGAGTTTGCTATCTAAATTATTTAGTTTGCAGCAATGCATATTTCAATTTTGTTTTGTTTCTAGCTATATTTTCAATTTCGACTTGGAAACTTGAAATCATATTGCGGTTCTTAGGATAGAGATGCTTGTTGTTTATGACATCACTGTCATATGATATTGCAATACCATTTAAGCTTTAGTTCAGTAAAATTTTATACAAGTTCTGCATTATAGTTTTGCACAAACTACATTGCAGTTTTGGAAACTGCATTGCAGTTTTTGTAATTACAATTGGATTTTTGCTCTTTTCTTGGCCTTCAATCTCACCAATTTGAAGAGTAGAGGCTACCCAGATGAGGAATTGGGTGGGCAAGAGAAGAGTAGAACTACCCAAGAGCAAGAGAACTCAAAATTGGACTTTTGGAAACTGCATTGCAGTTTTCATTTAATTACAATTGGATTTTTGCTCTTTCCTTGGTCTTCAACCTCACCAATTTAAAGAGTAGAAGCTACCTAGATGAGGAATTAGGTGGGCAAGAGAAGAGTAGAACTACCTAAGAGCAAGAGAACTCAAAATTGGACTTTTGGAAACCGGAAACTGCATTGCAGTTTTCATTTAATTACAATTATTTTTGTAGCTGTTTTCGTTTTTGTTTTTGTTTTTTTTAACATAATTGATATTTACATTGTATTTTTGTTGCAGTTTCTGTTTTTATTTGCAGTTTTTGTGTGAATAAGTGTTGAAATGCTTTGTATTTTTATTTTTTTTAAAATAAACCATTGATTGTTTACATAAATATTGTATAATTGAATAAATATTACAAAATCAAGTTTGGTGTAGTGGTTTGTGAGTGAGCCTTCCTCCTTTGAGGGTCAAAGTTCGAGTCCATTCAATGACACAATCTTTTTTTTAAAGGTGAATAAAGGGCAACGGAGTTGGTCATCTACAGACGGTGGCAGGCGATGACGGCCAACGGTGGTGGTGGCAGGTGGCCGGCGGCGGGAGTCCGGCGGTGGTGGCCGGCGGCGGTGGCCGGCGGCAGGATTCCGGCAGTGGTGGCCGGCGGCGAGATATGATTGGCTAGATATGGACATGTGGCATAGTATGCTTGCCTTAGAAGGAGTGGCATTGTGTGTAATTTTGATATGTTTTAATGATATTTTTGTAAAATTAGGTACCACAATTTGGTCTTTTGCCTTATGCTAATTAGATGAAATTGTATTACTATCTTCCAAATTAGTAAACTATATTGTGTTTTAAAACTAAAGCTCCCTAGAATCAATTGCATGTTCATCCTCTTATGCCAAGTCTACTATATTTAACTCTTTTGTTCGATTAAAAAGAATTTACTGGATTAATTTTTGTGTTTGTTAGTTTGAATAAGTTTTTTCTATTAAAAAAATCAGGTTTTTTTATTTATTTATTAGATTGTATTTGTTAGTTTGTATGCTTTAATTAGATTGTATCTTGGTAAATTGGATTAATTTTTGTGTTTGGTAATTAATGAATATACTTATATATTTTTGTTGTTCTTGATTAATGGTTGTTGGAATTTTATTTTGATTAGTTTGAATAAATTAGGATTTTGTTAGTTTGTATGTTTTTTTGTTAGATTGTATTTGTTAGTTTGTATGGTTTTATCTATTAATTATGAATTATAATATTATCATTTTATTTTGATGGGTCTATTTTGTATAATTTTTTTTTTAATCTTTTATACATTAACCCTTGGAATAAAAATTTCTAAATCCGCCACTAATGATAAGGCTCTATGAGCCATGACACTCATTTCCTCATCAAATCATTTTAGTTTCTGTTACATTTTCACAGCTTTCCTCCTAATATTTGTTCACCACTTAAGCTGTAAATTTAATCAATTAATTTTTAATTTAGTAATATTTCTTCCCTCAAAATTAACCCACCTTGTAAAAAAATGTAAAAAAAGAATGATTGACAATGATTTATAAAGTTGCCACGCGGACAAGGAGTCAGAGTGGACTGAAAAGTCTAAAAGTTGAAATAATAAATAAATAGGTAGGTCCACTAAATTTGGCAGGATTGAAGAAATAAAAGAAAGGAAAAAGACCACATTTAATAAGGATCAACAACTGTCTCTGTTTCGCAACCATAATGTACGTGACCACACCTCTTCTCCTCCAAAGGTGTCAGGGCTCGTTTAGTACGTCGGATTGTACTGACTAATTTCCGTCGGATAGTATTAATTTGTTCCGGAGAGTACTAACTATTTATTCAT
This sequence comes from Prunus persica, assembly GCF_000346465.2. Lineage (NCBI taxonomy): Eukaryota > Viridiplantae > Streptophyta > Magnoliopsida > Rosales > Rosaceae > Prunus > Prunus persica. The sequence goes on along the minus strand of NC_034011.1, from coordinate 12,853,765 downwards.
AATATTATAAGGCGTTTGGTGCTGTTCCGGATAAATAATCTGACTAAGTTATACTGTGTTTGGTGATGTTTCGGATACCATCAGATCAGACTATTTATAAATAAAAAAATAAAAAAAATTCCAACATACTCGCATACGTTAATAAAAACAATACCAAATAATGTATAATTCAAAGTGATCACATATTAAGGTGATAAGAGCAAAAGAGAAAGTTGTTCATAAACCAAACTACATCAAAGAGTGAATCATAGCTCCCTCGCCCCAAGTAAGAGAAGAACAAATGCTTTTCTCATAGCACCATCCAATGTCAGGAATGTTTTTTCATCACTTGCTTTCTCCAAAATTAGCCGTAGTGCCTTAATTTGGTCATTAATAGACAAGTCCACCTTTGCTTTTCTAATAGCAATTGACAAAGAAAAAAAAATGGTTTCTAGAATTCAGGTTCATACAATTTTAATTTTGTAATTTTGCTCTCCTAGTCATCAGGTATGTATGTATTCAACTCAACTACCAACACTAGCACATTTATTTGTTTTTGGACGATAACTGGCAATACTCTGTTTAATACTAAGAATCTAAATATTCCCACAACGTCGAATCACTATATCACATACGAAGAAAATATTCGATTAAAAAAAATGTCAAAAAAGAAAAATTTGAAATATATAAAGCATATTGGAGAGAGTATGAAAAAGAGAGAGAGTGAGATATGGATACTTGGAGAAGAGTGAAGGAAATAACCTGTGGAGAAGATAGCAGAGAAGAACCCTAAGGAGAAGAAGATGAAAAGAGCGTCTGATTTTTTTTCGTAGAACGTGTGTTCTTTTTCCCTAGCAGTATAATTAAGCGTGTATTATCTAAACCGGGTTGTGTGGGTTGTATTAGTTAGTCAGGTGAGGAGAGTATTAAAAGCCCAATCCGTATAAAATAGTCGGGTAATTAAATAATACAAGTTGACACCAAACACCTGACATAGACTATTTACTTCTATTCAGAGTCTAATACGGTGTACCAAACAATCTATCAATCCCTTCTTTCTTTGTCACTTCACACTACAGTTGTTGCCGACACATCCCATTCCTTTCTGCATTTAAAGAACCGAAAATTCTGTGGTACATTGGTTGTACCGGTACAACCAATCATCCAAGGGCATAGATTTCATTTTAAAAATTAAAGGTTGAGATTGAATGACCTAATGACTTGTTTAGTTATTTTTATTTAAATGTTAAAATGGTCCCTATGTTTTAGTCCGTTGGCCAATTTAGTCTATGTGTTTTCAATTTGGCTAATTTGGTCCCTGTGTTTCAGACCGTTAGCTAATGTAATTCAATCCGTTAAACTTCTGTTAAAATATTAATAAAAAATATAAATATTTGAATTCAATCTATAAAATAAATAATTATGAAATAAAAATAAGTTTTAAAAGCCAAAAGCAATTAAAAACCAAAGGACAACACTATTTCAGCAACACCCTTTCTCCCCAGCAACAACTCACCCACACGCAAAAACCCCAACTCACCCTAACTCCTGACCATCTCCCAGTAGAATCTTCACTATGCAGTCATCGCCCCACTCCCCCCAACCACATTGCTAAGCAGCCTCGCGCCCATCCTGTTTTTTTTTTTATATCTTTTTTCTAATGCTATGTTTTAGTTCTAATGAAGTTTTAAATTAATTCAATTTTTATAAATTAATTTCAACAAAATTTATAGGTTTTCAAAGGAAGAAGAAGAAAAAAGGAATTATCATGTTTATTTAACAGCAATTTTAACAGAATGGGTCATATTGGCTAACAGTGCTAAACATAGGGACCAAATTGGCCAAATTAAAAACACATAGACTAAATTGGCCAACAAGATAAAACAGAGGGACTATTTTAGCATTTAAGTCTTTTATTAAAGAGAACATGAAATACATGTGACTTAGAAAACAAAAGAATAACCCCTCGCATGCACTGGAGCTGCTTCATCTCATCTCTTCGATCTTTCTCGCGGAAATCCAAGCTTCATCTATGTCCCCAGATCAGAATCTGGGCATGTCATCTCTGCCAACACCGAGATGCAACAGCCATTGGAGAGGAGGTAGAGAGACAGCGGTGCTTCGAAGGCAAAAAAAGTGTCAGTACAGAAGACTAGGCCGAAGCTGACCTCGCCTACGTCCTCCGCCAATTCACTCGCGCTTTCAAGTACCATGGCCTCGGAAACGAGGTCTCATATTCAATTCTACTTTTTTTCCTTTTTTGTGGAAAAAAATTCATCATATTATGCTAATTTTTTTTGTTTTTTTTGCAGTTTTTGGAGGTTAGAGATTTGGGGAACTTAATTGGGTTGTACACCGAATGGCACTAACGTTTGCTCCTGTATTATTCTTTTGATCAATTCGTTCATAAGATGAGGTCGAACAAGTTGCCGCCACTAGACAAGTAAAAGTACTGATCTCTCTATGTTGATGCTCAAAATGGCCCGGCCAATATTGAGTCCAACTTAGTGATGAGGTGTGTCGAGTCTTCAGCAGGGAAGAAGGCTAAGGCCTTGGGTAAGGAGGGAACCTGCAGAAGACAAAATGGGAGAAGCAATCGTTAAGCTTCGGACACTGGTGTGGTGCCGGCCGAAGGCTCTCCGATACTTAAGTCAGCTATAAGTGGTAAATTTGGCAGAGTAACAGTAAAGGTGAGAAAGTAGTTTATCCTTTTTACTCGGGTATTGTTCTCTATTTATAAGGGAGTGAAAGTGAGAGTTTTGCACAAAGTTTCGATGTGGGACTTTGTGTAAGTTGCTGTGGCAACGACATGTGTCTTGGGATTAGGTTTGGTAGCTTGGGAGCTTAGGCAGTGGGGAGCTTCGGCAGGTGGCTGCTGCTAAGGAAGAGTGTCTTTCTTTGGCAGGGAAGAGGGCGTGTTTGCCCTAATGCTAGTTGGTTTGGTGCAAGACACGCTTGGTTGAATGTAGTGCAAACAATAGTCCCCCAAGTTGTCAACTAAGAAGCGACTTCTGGTTTGGGAACTTGTGAAAAGTTGTGTAATGAGATCAAGCATGTTGTTATAGCGGGTGCCATAGGGAATCCCTGAGTGTCCCAAGTTCGTAAGCCAGAAGGCGTCCATCTCCTTCCCTTTTTTTTTTTTTTTTGGAGGGGTGCTGAAGGGGACTATGGGGTGCTGAAAGGGACTGGGAGCAAGGTCTAGTTTATTCATTCTGCAGGGTGGGTGCCAAACGGTAGAGATGATGCTGACCTGCATGTCGCATGTGAGTCCCCTGCACGTTCGGCACGGAGGGTGCCGAATGGTAGGGATGACGTCAGCATGCATGTCGCATGTGAGTCCCCTACACGTTCGACACGGAGGGTGCCGAACGGTAAGGATGACGTCAGCATGCGCGTCGCATGCGATCCCATGCACGTTTGGCATGGAGGGTGCCGAACGGTAGGGATGACGTTAGCATGCAAGTCGCATGCGTCCCATGTATGTTCGGCACGGAGGGTGCCGAACGATAGGGATGACATCAGCATGTGAGTCCCGTGCACATTCGGCACTCAGTGTGCCGAACGGTAGGGTTGACGTCAGCATGCGCGGCGCATGCAAGTCCCATGCACGTTCAGCACGGAGGGTGCCAAACGATAGCGATGACGTTAGCATGTGAGTCGCATGCATCCCATGTACGTTCGGCACGGAGGGTGCCGAACGGTAGGGATGACGTTAGCATGCGCGTCACATGCAAGCCCCGTGCACGTTCGGCACGGAGGGTGCCGAACAGTAGGGTTGACGTCAGCATGTGCAGCGCATGCGAGTCCCATGCACGTTCGGCACGGAGGGTGCCGAACGGTAGGGATGACGTTAGCATGCGAGTGGCATGGTCCCATGTACGTTCAGCACGGAGGATGCCGAACGGTAGGGATGACGTCAGTGTGCACATCACATGCGAGTCCCATGCACGTTCAGCACGCAGGGTGCCGAACGGTAGGGATGACGTTATCATGCAAGTCGCATGCGAGGATGCCACGTGGCGTGGAATTTGAAGTTTTTTGTGAGGTCGAGGCGTCGTTCCGACCGTTGGGGTTTGGGCGATGGTTCACCTTCTGGATTCCCTTGAGCATTTATAAAAGGGGGGCAAAACAGGAAAAGGGAAGGCACTTGCAAAAAATTTCGAAAAACTCTAGGAGATTTCCGTCAATTGGCGATTTGCGATTTTCGGCGGTTGGCGATTTCCGGCAAGGTTTATTCCTGGTCATAGTCAATTCCCGGGCCCTTGTACATGGCGGCGAGATTTTTCGCAAACCTCTACGGTGTGGATAATAAGGTACTTCTTGTTTTTTCCATTGTTTTTGAATGAAAGAGCATGTTGAGGATGAGTTTTGTATGAATAAACAAGGAACGGAGATGAATTTGTATGAACATCATAGGATATGTCTAAAGACTTGCATTCAATCTTTGCGTGCCCATTAGTTTCTATATTTCTGTGTTTGTAGATGTCTTATAACTCTAAAAGAGAAAGTCAAAGTCCAACTAGTTCCCATGCCTTCAGTGGGAAAGACTTAGAGAGTGTTGAAGCCTTGGGTATGGAAGATGAGAGTACTGAGTCTGAAGACTTGGTAGAGGGGTTCATAGTGGAACAGGGTAAAGTGGGGGAAGAAGGGCAGTCAGTGAACTATGAGGGGATGCCGATCGAGAGATTAGAGGAACTACGTTACCCTGGAGGCTGTTGCCAACCGAGTTTTGGGTATAACACAGGCATCATAAGTCAGTTCCAGCGGTCAGGTTGAGGCTTCTGGGTCTGGGACTGTGGTGGTTGTCTCCGTCGGCATGAGTGTGCCAGTTGGGGTTCCTTTGCCGAGGAGGAACAAGTTGACCATTTATGAGTTGGAGCAGCTGAAGGTAGATTTCCAGATACAGGACTGTGTGGGACTGAGGTTGCCAACACCTACCGAAGAGGCGAGGTATCCACTTGAGGGATGTGTGATGGTGTTCTCAGTCATGTTTAGGAGTGGTTTGAGGTTACCACTACATCCTTGGTATAGATGATGCTGGCGAGGCTGGGCTATGCATTGGGGCAGTACAACCCCAACTTTTGGATCATCTTGCATGGCGTGTACGTATCTTGGTGGTCGGCCAAGCAAGGGGAGCCATCATTTGAGCAGTTCATGCACCTCTACTCTGTTTCCAAACAGCAGGGTAACTTTGGTTGGGTGCAGGTGAATTGTCGAAAGGCAAAGGAAATGGGGTATTTTAATGGGCACAAACCTTCCTCACAGAAGACGTGGAGGAATCGGTGGTTCCTGGCCTTTGGTGATTGGGAGTGTTGGCCTGGGAGGGTGGCCAGCGGACACATGCCTATGCACTTTCAGTCAATAGGTCCTTGTCTTTTCCTGCCTTAGTGTTGTTTTGTTTGCGTGTGCCGTTGCGTGTCTTTGTTGCCTAAGGTTAGGGAACTAAGATCTTTTTGCAGGTTCAGTGAAGTGTCGCCCAGTCACGAGGGAGGAAGAGGAGGAGATTGAGTTCATGAGGAGGGAGGTCTCTGAGGAGAGGCGGGTTGAACAGAACATTGTTACGCCCCAGCTGTTGTTAGAATCGGGGCTGCTGCAAGGCAGTAAGTGCTTCTTCTTTTTTTTTGGGCGATGTCACCTTTGTATGTTAACGGTTACCCTGTTATGGTTTTTGCAGTGGCTGAGGTACAGAAGACGGTGGTGTCGGTGGAGGGTTCGCCACAGGTAGCTGTGGATCCAGAGGAGAGGCAGCGGAAGCTGCGAGAAAGGAAAGAGAAGGATAGGGCGAACAGGGTGAAGAAGACACAGGCGAAGGGCTCGGCCAGTGCTGCTGAAGGGAAGGGGAGCGGGTCGCAGAGAAGTAGCCTTGGTAGGAGGATGATGGTTTACTGGCTGAGTTGGAGAAGAAGCGGAGGGGTCTAGAGACCTCCATCTGTGATGTTCTTGGGTTCGACAGTACTGCCACCCTTTGATTTGGATCCCCCACCGAAGCTACCACTTGGGCTGGAGGAGTTGTTCCCTGCGGATATGGAGGATACAGATTTTGCCTCAGTTCGTCAGGAGGCAAATGAGGTGACCCTGGCAATGCACCGCCAAGAAGTGCCCCTTGTGAACGTCTTCTTGACCTGGGTAAAGATTGATGTAGGGGAGCTCGCTCAGACCAGGGCTACGGATTTCTCTAACCGGGTCTGGAAATCGATTCTCTCTGCGGCTAACGTAAGTGGTCTAGTGTTTTAGTTGATTTTCGAGTAGTTTGTTTATGGAGTGAAGTCTAGCTGATGACAATGTGTTTTGCAGGCCTTTGGGGACATGTACCTTACCCTGGTGAGGGCGGAGAGGGAGGTGGCTTTGGCGAGGCACCACTTAGAGGCAGCGAAGGCCGCTACTGCTATGGCTCAGGCTGCCCTTCGAGAGAGGAACGCGCTGTAGTTGAGGGTGAGGCGACTAGAGCGAGAGCTAAATAAGACATCTCGGCGGCTGGTGGCGGTAGAGGATGCCAGGGTTGAGGAGGAACGGAAGAAGGTGAAGGAGCTAGTTGTGTCTCGTGTCAAGGCCATTGAGGAGTACAAAGGTTCTGAGGGGTTCAAGAACCTTGTGCTTGATGCGATGGTCGAGGAGAAATTCGGTTGGGAGAAGACGGTGGCGAGGTTTAATCCAGAGTTGGATATAAACTTCGACACCAGTGGCACTCCACCTCCCATTCCTCTTGGTCGGAAGCTGCTGTTCGAGTCCCCTTCGTCCTCCGGTGCCACTAGTCTTGATGTCTGGTGAGGGGGGTGCCGATGCCACTGGGGGCGAGTCTACCCTAGGTGCCGAGCTTACCACCGAGGAGGAGTAGGATGAGCGTGCCGATGCCTGAGGGCTATGTACCTTTAGCATTTTGCTTATGGTGTACTTTTAGCATTTGGTTTGGACTTCACTTTGTTTTGTATGGATATTGCCCTGTCATAAGGCAGGGTTACTTTTGTGATGGTTAAGATAAGTTGTTGATTTATGTATTCTATGGACTGAATAGGTGAGAATGAGTAAAAATAGGCCCGGGTCATGTGCCTTTATTAAGCGGGTGTCGAAAGATAGTAAGTACAAATGGATGAGTCAAGGCTCAAGACCAATATTAAAGAAAATGTAATATCTTAGGGTCTAGGGATGTTTACTTATAATAGTACTTGAGATGATCAGTGTTCCACGGATGAGGCAGGGTCTTGCCTTTTGGGTTGCGAAGTTGATACGTGCCGGGGTGGCAGACCTTGGTGATCTCGTAAGGACCCTCCCATGTGGGGCCTAAGGTACCGTCAGTAAGGTTTTTGGTGGCCAAGGAGACTTTGCGCATGACCCAGTCCCCAGTTTTAAACACACGGGGTTTGACTCGGGAGTCGTAGTACTTGGCGACACGCTGTTTGTACGCGACGTTGCGCATGTTGGATTGGTAACGAAGCTCATCACTGAAGTCGAGATTCAGGGCTAACTACTTGTCATTGGCCTTGGCCTCATAAGTGGAGGTTCGGTATGTGGGCTGGCCAATCTCAACATGTGCCACTGCCTCGATACTAAAAGAAAGAGAGAACGGTGTTTCGCCCTTGGAGCTACGGAAATTGGTGCAGTAGGACCAAAGAACTTCTGGGAGTAGCTCTGGCCAACAACCCTTGGCTTTGTCAAGCTTCATTTTCATGGTTTTCTTTATAATTTTGTTCACGGCTTCGACCCGGCCATTAGACAGTGGATGGGCCTGGGAGGCGAAGCAAAGACAGATCTTGGGGTTGGAGAAAAATTGTTTGAATTTTGCATTGTCAAATTGCCGGCCGTTGTCTATGATGATGGTATTGGGGATGCCGAAGCGACAACCGATATTCTGCCAGACAAAAGTTTTGATGCGGGCTGCAGTGATGGTGGCTAAGGCTTCAGCTTCGGCCCATTTGGTGAAGTAGTCTACTGCTACGATGCGTACTTGACATGACCCTTGCCTTCAGGCATAGGTCCAATGAGGTCTAGTCCCCATTGGGCAAATGGCCAAGGGCTAACCATGGCTATCAATGGTTCAGCTGGGAGTTGTGGGATGTTAGCAAATCATTGACACTTATCGCACCTCTAGGTGAAGGCCTGGGCATCAGTGTGAAGTGAGGGCCGAAAGTATCCTTAGCGAATTGCCTTATGAGCTAGTGAGCGTGCGCCCGAGTGGTTGCCGCAGATGCCTTCATGAATTTCCCGAAGGACATAATTGCATTCCTCTAGAGTCATACACCGGAGGTAGGAAAGGCTGAAGCCACGCTTGTATAGGGAGTTGTTAATGATCAAGTATTGGGCAGAGCTATAGCGAACGCGTCTTGCCTCAGTAGAATCAGCTGGTAGTGTTTGGTTCTGCAAAAACTTGAAGGATAGGGTCCATCCATGTAGGGTTGTGATCAATGGTACAGATGAGGGGGGTTTGTCTACTGGGTTGGTCCAAGAACTCGATGTGGATGTTGCGACCTATGCCCTGCTCTAAGGCCGAGGCTAGCCTGGCCAACGCATCAGCATGGCTGTTCTCAGAGCGTGGTACTTGGCTTATAAGATGAGTGTCAAAGTTTGTAAGCAAGTGGCGGGCATGCTGGAGATAGGCTGTCGTAGAATTTGAAGCGGAGGGCGTACTTAAGGACAACCTTGTCTGGGGAGATGAGAACGAGACCATCCCCACATCCTCGGGCATTGGAGGAGCCATCCACATACAAGGTCCATGGGGGGTGGGTCAGGTCTAGAGTGCCTTTGCTGGCGGCGTGGTCTTGCCCAAAGGGAGATTGGGTTCGGTTATGATCTGGATAGTAGCTGATGCTTGGGGTTCTGTGAATTCTGATATGAAGTCAGCGACGGCCTGGCCCTTTGTAGCTGGGCGGGGTTTGTAGTGGATATCAAACTCACCAAGTTCAATGGCCCACTTAACCAACCTCCCAGAAGTTTCAGGTTTCTGCAACACCTGTCTGAGCGGGTGGTTGGTTAAGACATGGATGATGTGAGCTTGGAAGTATGGTTTGAGGCATCTAGCCTAGACTACCAGGGTGAACGCTAGTTTCTCAATGTCTGGGTACCGAACCTCGGCGCCCTGCAATTCCTTGCTAACATAATGCACTGGGTGCTCCGCGCTATCCCTTGGTCGGATGAGCACAAAGCTAATCGCCGTAATCGAGACGGAGAGATAAATCATGAGGATGTCTCCGGGCTCAGGGGTTGACAATAAAGGGGCCCGGCCCATATACTCCTTGAGCTCGCTGAAAGCCTTGTCACACTAGGCAATCCAGGTAATGCTTCGCTTACTACCCTTAAGTGCCTTGAAGAATGGGGCGCAGCGGTCAGTGGCCTTGGAGATAAATTTGGTCTAGGCTGTGACATGCCCTGTAAGACTTTGAATGTCTTTGATCGTCTTAGGTATCGTCATTCTAAGATGGCTTGGATGTTCTCTGGATTGGCCTCAATACCTCTCTAGCTGATCATGAAGCCGAGGAATTTGCCCGAAGCCACCCCGAATGCACATTTTGTGGGGTTGAGCCTCATTCTATACTGCTTCAGGATGGTGAACATGGCAGAGAGGTTAGGGATGTGCTGGTCAGCAGTGCGACTCTTGACTAGCATGTCATCAACGTATACCTTCATTATGTTGCCAATCAGTAAGGCGAAGAGGCTGTTCACCAGTCGTTGATAAGTAGCCCCGGCGTTCTTGAGGCAGAAGGGCATCACCTTATAGCAGTATAGGGCACAATCCGTAATGAATGAGGTGTGGGCTTGGTCCTCGGGGTGCATGAAGATCTGGTTGTACCCTGAGTAAGCATCCATAAAGCTGAGGAGGGAATGGCCAGCGGTGGCGTCAACCAGCTGGTCAATACGGGGTAGAGGAAAGCGATCCTTCGGGCAAGCCCAATTAAGGTTGGTGTAATCTACACACATGCGCCAGCCCTTTCTTGGTTTGCGGACCATCACTACATTAGCCAGCCATGTGGGATAGTCAACCTCCTTGATGAATCCGATACCACTCAGTCTATCCATCTCTGCCCTCATGGCCTTATAGCACTCGGGGTCATAAGCACGACGCTTCTGTCGAATGGGTCAGACGGCAGGATTAACACTCAGTCCATGGGATTTGATGTTTGGTGATATGCCAGACATGTTATTGTAGGACCATGTGAAGACTTCAGAGTTGAGGCGGAGGAAGGCGACGAGGTCAGAGCGAAGCTCTTGTGAGAGGGAGGTGCCGATCCGGACCTGCCGATCTGGGATGTCATCATGAAAAGTAACCAGCTCCAGGTCTACCACAGGTTCGGCCTAATGTGTGACAGAATCCTCCCTAGGGTCCTCAGGTCGTTTAGTGCCAGCTTGAGGAGGGGCTGGACCCTTTGTTACTACGAGGGCCTCAGTCCTATGTTAGCCATTGATGGATTTGACTGCTCAAGCATAATAGCTTCGGGAGCCAAGTTGGTCGTCGCGCACTGTGCCTGTGCCATTGGGCATAGGGAACTTCAGCAGCAGCATATGTGTGGAAATAAAAACCCTTATTTGGGCCAAGGCATGGCGCCCAAGGATGACGTTGTAAGCTGTGGGACAGTCAACAATGAGGAAGGGGGTGGTGATCGTCGCTCGTTGGGATGCGGCTCCTATAGATATAAGGAGATGAATGCTTCCAATGGGCTGGACAACAACACCAGAAAAGCTCACAAGGGGTGTGATGCTTCGGTCGAGTAAGTGAGACGGGACCTGGAGCTCATTAAAGCGTCAACAAACATCACACTGACCGAGCTGCAGGTGTCCACCAAGATACTTCCAACATCGAAGTTAGAAATGTCTGCACGGATAATGAGTGGGTCATCATGGGGGAGGATAACACCGCGCTCCTCCTCTTCGTAGAAGGTAATGGGGGCCCAGCCTGATTTTTGGGTCTTCGGCAAGCGTCCTTGCTCGGTGTTGAAGACCTGGTGCACATAGGTGGAGCGAACATAATGTTTGATGGAGTTGTTGGAGGTTCCAGCCAAGGTAGGACCACCACTGATGGTGGAGATCATGTTGATCTGCCGTTGGTGAGGGTTAGGTGGGAGTGCGAGGTTGTGCACATGGTTGTCCAGCTTCCCTTCATGGATGAGCCCTTCAATGATGTTGCGCAAGGCAACACAAGATTCGGTGTCATGGCTGCTGAATTGATGAAAGCGGTAGAAGATGCCCGTGTTTGGCATAGGCTTGCCGGACAGTCTCCAAGACGTTCTCATAGGTGGTGTTGAGGGTGGTGAAGACCTCGAATCTGGGCCCGGGTGTGAAGGGAAGTGGGGCCCGATCACTTGTCTTGGGAGGGTTGCTTCTACTAGATTGGTGGTGGTTGCCATGTCTGCCACGTTTGTTATTGCTGAAGGGATGCTGGTAGCTATCCTTCCTTTTTGGGTGTGGGGTACCCTGGGTACTTGGGGCGGGAGTAGAATGCTAAGGTAGGGCTGGGGCAGGAACTGAAGCAGGTGGAGGATCAGTGAAAGTGTTACAAACCAAGTTGGCTGGGCCATGCTTGGAATTGAAGTATTGAGCCTTGACGTGAACCGTTGCCTGCTTCATTAGCTCTGCATATGTGTACCAACTGTTGCTATGAACCAGGTAGCGAAAGTTGGACTCGCGGATGCCACTCTTTAAAGCCCCGAAGGCAGCTCGATCGTCAGTCTTTGGGCAGTGGGAGTATTCGTGACTTAACCGGGCTGCGTACTCCCGAAGGGGTTCGTTCTCACCCTGCCGAAGCATATACAAGTCGTCAGCGGAGTATAGGCGATCAGTCTGGATCATAAAATGGTCCAGGAAGGTCTGCTTGAGACTGTCGAATAAGTTGATGGTGCGGGAGTGGAGCCTATAGAACCAGTTTGGGGCTGTGCCGCTGAGGGTGGAAGGGAAGAAGAGGCACATGCCTTCGTCAGTGAGGCCTTTGCACCCAAGGGCAGACTGGAAGGAGTGGATATGGGTGAGAGGGTCCTCTGTGCCAGTGTAGAAGGCGATACGGAGCAGCTAGATATCCTTCTCCTGATGGTAGTTGAGGATACATTCAGTAAAGGGCCCAGGTCGTGGTTTTGGCCAGAGGGGTTGATGGCTGCGATGTTGTTCGCTCTCCAGATGCCGAACTTTCTCAAAGAAAAGCCTCATGGCCGGGTTGGCATGAGGGAGAGTCTCGGGTGCTGAAGGCCTGCGGGCGGGCAGGAGTTGGGGGCCTCGGTGTGGTAAGGTGGCCAAGCTTCTGAATTATAAAATTCTCAGCTATCCGAGTCCCTTACGCCCTCCTCATCGGGTAAGTGGGTGGGCTCTAGTGGGGGGCCCAGGTGCGTCACCCGTGGGTCTTCGAGGCTAATAAGAATAGGGATCAGCTCCGGTTGACGGTCCGAGATACGGTCCTTGCAATCTCTGTAGATCCTGACTGGTTCATGAGACCGGTTATTCGGCGGGGGAATGCAAAGGAGTCTCGACTGGGTCAGTTCTGGATGAAGGTGAACTTTACCCTTTCAGAGCCTAGATTGGGCTGGGGCGCTGTGGCTAGAGTGTATGGGCTGGTTTGGCTGGGTATGTCCAACATTCTGGGTGAGGTCTTGTTGAGCATCCTGGGTGTGAGTCCTCTCCTAGTTTCGCTTTAGAACACGATAGCCATGCTGCAGTTCAACATTCATACAATGAAGATGCTCGTATTTCTCCGACATTTTAGTAACACTGTCGCGAAGGCGCTCCACTTATACTTAGAGATTGGCATCTGCCGAAGGTTTCCTTGAGGAAGTACCATCGCGGGGGGTATTGTGCTGGGTATCGTGGCTATCCTCGGTAGGCATAGCAAAGTGTGGGGTGAAGAAGAGGCGACGGGGCTTGATAGGTGAAGGAGCCAACTAGGCTGGTAGAGAAAGTTAGGGATTCGAGTGTCGCTTCCCACAGACGGGGCCAAACTGTTGATGCTAAAAATGGCCCTGCCAATATTGAGTCCAACTTAGTGATGAGGTGTGTCGAGTCTTCAGCAGGGAAGAAGGCTAAGGCCTTGGGTATGGAGGTAACCTGCAGAAGAAAAAATGGGAGAAGCAATCGTTAAGCTTCGGACACTGGTGTGGTGCCGGCTGAAGGCTCTCCGATGCTTAAGTTAGCTATAAGTGGTAACTTTGGCAGAGTAACAGTAAATGTGAGAAAGTAGTTTACCCTTTTTACTCGGGTACTGTTCCCTATTTATAAGGGAGTGAAAGTGGGAGTTTTGGACAAAGTTTCGATATGGGACTTTGTGCAAGTTGCTGTGGCGGCGACATGTGTCATGGGATTAGGTTCGGTAGCTTGGGAGTTTCGGCAGTCGGGAGCTTCGGCAGGTGGCTGCTGCTTAGGAAGAGTGTCTTAGGAAGAGTGTCTTCCTTTGGCAAGGAAGAGGGCGTGTTCGCCCAAATGCTAGTTGTTTTGGTGCAAGACACGCTTGATTGAATGTAGTGCAAACACTCTATATCTTTTATTTTTTATTTTTAAATCCTTTGGAGTTTGGACTCTGCTTTAATCTTTATTCTTTGTGTGCAAAATTTTGATTACGAGTCTCTTGGAAAATTGAGAGAAAGAGTTGCAAGTGGAGGAGACCCGACAAAGTTGCATGAACTAGCAGTCGAACAAGGCTAAGGTACACTACTACAAAAAGTGAAAAAGACGACCAGAAAACAACGACGGTCTCAGTGAAAACCGTCGTGGTTTATAAAAAGACGACGGTTCTAAAAACACCGTCGTGTAATACAACCTTAGACAACTAAAAAATGGAGTTTCAAATGGCTGTTCAAAAACAACGACGTACATAATTAAACAACCGACGTCTATTTGAAACAGATTTCCGCAGTGTAAAATCAATGCCAACAAAGAACGGCAGAAGTTATGAATCGACCGACGTAGAAAGTAAAGACGACGATTTCAATAAAAACTGCCGTTTTTACTCATAAAATAACACGACGAGGTTTTCGTATAAGACGCCGTATAATTACAAACAAATCCACGGCTTTAAAATACAAAATATCGCCGTATTAAATTAATTTACAACGACGGAAAATATAAATATATCGACGTCATTCTCGTATAGTTCTACTACATTATCTTTAAATCGTACAATAAAATTTATCGTCGTATTTATTCATTTTATACGTCGTACCTTTAATTTTAACGGTCGTCTTAATAAGAATTTTTGTTAACAATTTTTTTCTTTGATTTTCTTATCCTACGTCGGTAGATCTACTTAATGACAAGAATTGAAATAACCACGACGGTTTATATAGAACACCGCCGACATAATCAGTTTTGTCTGAGATCCCAAGGGTTACGAAATCTTACCAGATGGAACTCTGTTCCACATCATAATCTTAACAGATGACACAGATTTGCAAATATTGCGTCGTGTTAGTTTACAAATTCTAGAACATTAATTTCCCTCATTTTAAATTTCCTCGGGAAAGAAAAATCTATTTATCACGCTTTGGAATTGAAAACTAAAACTGAAAGAATACGGGAAAAAAAACTCCATTTATAATTTAAAATTAAAATCCACGTCGGTTGTAGTACACTTAACGACGTTTAACAAAATAATCTACGTCGGTAATTATAAATCTACCGCCATCGTAACTTAATATAGACGACGAGAAAAGACGACGGTAGAACAGAAAACCGCCGTTGTTTCAGTTTCTTTAACATATCTTTCTGCAGGACTTGTGTAGTTCAAAGCATTGACAATGTCTTCATCATATCTCCCAGAAACTACTGATTCAATTGCTCATGCTTTAGAGGCCATCTGAAGCCATTTCTATTCTTTATCGCATTCTTGAAACCCATCTTCTTCTTTTGAAGCTCTACGGATAAAGGAAGAGGCTATCACAATAAATCCGACGGATCTTCTTAGGCAAGAAAATCAAGCAGAGGATCAGGCACATCTGATCTTCAGATTTCCCTGAGAAGCGAACTTTCCTTCGACAGCGAGTGGAGGCCAGGCTTGCATCTCTTTTGATGGAAAGCAAGGAGTATTCAGAAGCACTAAGTGTCCTATCAGGCTTGATCAAGGAAGTGAGAAGGCTAGTTGACAAGCTTCTTCTTGTGGACATATATTTGATGCGAGTAAGCTCAATTTCTCTTTGAGAAAACATCCAAATTATTATCTTTGAGACATGAGAGACTGAGAGAGGAAGAACTTGGAACCTTAAATGTAAACCGAAAATGAATGAAAGCGACAAATTTATAGAATAAATTTTTAAAACCAACGGCGGTCCTTACAAAAAAACCGCCGTTTAAATTGTAAAATCAACGTCGGTATGATCGACGTATATTACAGAAATCCACGTCGTTAAATTAATAAAAACGACGTGTTAAATAATATACCATGACGCGAGTTATTACTTATGTACTTTAATTTTTGAGTTTACTACGACGGTACCTACAAACTACTGTCGTATTTATTTACCACGTCCGAAGTTAAATGTACCGTCGTATTTTGTAATTTATACGTCGTAGTTATATGTAACCGCCATATTATTTTTTTGAAATGGTTTTATATGTAAGCAACTTTTCGTCTACTTGACTTACACATTTGTTGTTTTTATATTCTTATTTTATTTAAATCTGTCATCCAAAAAAGAAACTTTACATATTGCAGAATATTAATTTCCTTCGTTTTAAATTTCCTCCGGAAAAAAAACTCTATTTATAACGCACTGTAATTGAAAAATAAACTGAAAGGTCACGGGAAAAAAAATTCTATTCATAATTTAAAAATTAAAATCCACGTCGGTTATATTAAACCTAACGACGTTAAATGAAATGATTCCACGTCGAATGAAAAATATTGCGTCGTTTTAGTTAAAAACGACGTAGTTAAATGTAACCGCCGTATTATTTTTTTGAAATGGTTTTATATGTAAGCAACTTTTCGACTTACACATGCACTGTTTCCAAATCCGATTAAAAATTTCAATCTCCCAGAGAAACCTTTTCGTCTTTTTTCCTTGTCAGAGCATTGTCAGAGTTTCTCATCGTCTTCCTCTCGTCTTCTTCGTCGTCTCTGAACTTAAACATCGATCATCTTCCTCTTGCTTTCATTGCACGCAAAAGGTAAGCTTTCATTTTCACTATTTTGGTTACTGTTTTGCATGCTCATACGTTTTTTGTTTGAAAAATCTTTTTACCTTTTTTCTGGCCAAAATCATTTTACTTCTTTCCAAGTTTGATAAAATATACAGACAAAGAGAGAAAGTTTCCAACTTTGAAGACAACTACATCAACTAAATAAGACGACGGTAGACCACGACGGTTCGTCAGTTGTTCTAGCGTCGTCTGAAAATTGACAAAGTTGTTTTTAAAATAATAGTCTTTTTTTATATGCTTGTTTAATTGCAGGTTTGATTTCGCTGAACAATGGTTTTTGTTTTTCCCTTATTTGATAAAATATAAAGAAAAAGAAACTAGGGTTGGTATCTAATATAGACGACAAAATATCTTATTGTTTTACGTCGTGTGAATGTTAATACCACGACGGTGTATTACTATTGACGTCGTATGAACATAAATACCACGACGTTATATAATTAATAGTTTACCACGACGGTGTATTACTATTGACGTCGTGTGAACATATATACCACGACGTTATATAAATAATGGTTTTAAACATTTATTACGTCTGAGATTATTTCATTGCGTCGTCTAAAATCATATCATACGTCGTATTTTTTTAATACCGTCGTTTGTGTTCTTAATGTTTTCCTGAAATATTTTCACTTGCAGTTTTGTCTGTTAAAATGGTTTCTCAACAACAAACTAAGGATTCTGGCTCCAAGAAGCTTGGAGTGGTAGCTCCCCAAGACAAGTCTTCGAAGGAGATGAAGTCTTCGAAGAAGATGAAGTTTGCTTCATCATCTGCTGAGACAGAACCAACCAGCCAGACAACAATCTCTGATGATTCAAAGACTGGTCGAGGTATGAGCACAATGCCTCGTGTTGTGAAGAGAAAGCTTCAGAAACTGAGGCCAATTGTTGAGTACAATAAAAGGGGGAAAGGTGTTGGCCAAGCACATATTGAGATGCAGTCGTATATTGGTGTCTTGGCACGCTCCAGGATCCCACTTGTGGACAAGAAATGGTCCCAAATCCCAAAGGATATAAAGGAGCAGATTTGGGAAGCAGTTGACATGGCTTTTGTCGTAGGCCAAGGGGGCAAGACCTCTGTTTTATCTTCTGCTGCCAAAAAATGGAAGGATTTCAAGTCTACACTAACGAGGCATTATATCCTTCCATACACCAATGACAGGGAGAAATTAAGCCAACCCCCTGAAACATATAAATTCATAGAGAAAGCACAATGGGATGCCTTTGTAGCTTCAAGGCTATCCAAAGATTTTCAGTCTGTGCATTCTCAACATTCACAGATTAGGGAAAAACTCAAGTACAATCATCGATTGTCTCGAAAAGGATATGCTGGATTGGAGGATCAATTGGAGGAAACCATGCCTGGGGTAGAAATTGATCGATCTACCTTATGGAAGAGAGCTAGACAGGACAAACATGGTAACATCCCTGATCCAAAGGTGGCAGAGAAGGCAAAATTAATTGTAAGCCTACTCACTCTGTTTTAAATTTTTATTAAACTGTGAATTATTCTTATTACGTCGTATGTTATATTTTTCGTCGTGTGAATGATATTACCACGTCGAAAAGTTTTTAAAAACGTCGTTAAAGGTCTAAATAGGAATCACTACTATGTTTTCTGTAATTATAGCATAAGACGTCGGTGGTTCATTTTCGCGTCGTGTGAAGGATATTACCACGTCGAAAATTTTTTAAAAACGTCGTTAACGGTCTAAATAGGAATCACTACTCTGTTATCTTTAATTATAGCATAAGACGTCGGTTGTTTATTCATTTCGTCGTTTTAAATAAATAACCACGTCGGTATAACTACCGTCGTGATAAGTTATAATAACGTCGGTTTATACGTTATTGCGTCGTGTGAAATTATATAATACGTCGTTTGTACATAAATAACCGTCGTGTGTTTTTTTGTTTATCTTTGTTTTAGGATGAATTGCAGAAACAAGTCTCGGAAGGCAAAGTCAGAGTAGATGGCAGCAATGATGTGCTGACCATGGCTTTGGGCCCCGAGCATCCAGGCAGGGTGAGGGGAGTTGGTGCTGGTGTTTCCCCAAGGCAATATTTCAATTTGCCCAAACCACAGAGGGTGAGCTTTGACGACCGTTTGAAGGAGAGTTTAAGAGTTCTCCTTCAAGAAGAGACTAAAAAGATGGAGGCTAAGGCAAGGGAAGAGGCCTTAAGGATGGAGGCTAGGACAAAACAATTGGTAGAGGCTGAGAGGGAGCATTTCCTGAGTCAGCTTTCCCAATTAATTCCCAATTTTGATCCAAGCATGCTTAAACCAAGAATTAGCCAAAGCCCCAAAAATCCAATGTCTGACAAAGCTAGCTGCTCTGGAGGTGATGTGAGATCCCTACATTTGGAGGATGATACTGCCAAAATGGGGAAACATCAGCCAGATGAAGAGAAGGAAGAAGAAAAGAGAGATGAAGAGAAGGAAGAAGAAAAAAGATATGAAGAGAAGGAAGAAGAAAAAAGAGATGAAGAGAAGGAAGAAGAAAAGGAGAAAGAAGATGAAGAAAAGCATGACGACAAGGTATGTTAACATAACTTTTTTATTTGTTTTTCAAAATTTCAGACGTCGATATTTTTATTTAATCCGTCGTTTGTTTACAACTTAGACGGCGGAATTTTTTTAAGACGTAATAAAATATTTAAACGACGGTTTTTTCACCGTCGTTTAAATGGTTTCAGACGACTCTTTATTCATAAAACCGTCGTCTTTATTAAATTACCACGACAATTTTTTCACCGTCGTTTAAATACTTTTAAAACGACGTTTTATTCCTTAAACCGTCGTCTTTATTGAATTACCACGTCATTTTTTTTATTTCTTTAAACAGGTTATTGAAGTTGGTGCTTATTCAAAAATGGAGGCGCCATCTTCTTTAAAAACCCTTTGTCGTTTTGTGGAAACGACACTCCTGCCTGAGGATAAGACAGTCCAATTTACAATTGATAAGGAGGTGTTTGGTGG
Organism: Prunus persica; assembly: GCF_000346465.2. NCBI lineage: Eukaryota > Viridiplantae > Streptophyta > Magnoliopsida > Rosales > Rosaceae > Prunus > Prunus persica. The sequence goes on along the minus strand of NC_034011.1, from coordinate 12,834,705 downwards.
TGAGCGCGATACCTTCCTCCTGCCTGAAGATATTACACAATTTGCAGGCATGGAAGAAATTGGAGCTACTGTATTGGCTGTATATATGAGGTTTGTACTTCTAAAATAATAACTCGTTGGTTTATATATTGCGTCGTCTTAACTAACTAACCACGTCGTCTTAACTAACAACCGTCGTGATAAATATATTATAACGTCCTCATCTATTTCAGTACGTCGTTTGAAATATTATAATACGTCGTTTTTTTTATACATAACCGTCGTGTTTTGTGTGCTGACTTGTTTATATTATTTTATTTGTTTAGGTACTTACATGATGTTTTGAAAAAAGCCAATATGTGCAGTATGGTTGGCTTTATCGACCCTGCTACAGTTAGTGCCAACTCTGGCACAATAACTGCAAGATCACGACTTGTAGCAGCTCGACTTCAGAAGACAGACGGTGAACAGATTTTCATGATGCCTTACAATCCAGGGTTAGTCTCCTTAGGATTTTGTTTTTAAGATTTTCAATAAATGACAGCTTATAAACTAACCACGTCGGTGTTTTATTTTATTTAGTCGTTTGAAACTACTAACCACGTCGGTATTTATTTATCATCGTGATAAATATATAATGTCGTCGTTAGCTACTTTACTTCGTCTTGTGAAATACTATAATACGTCGTTTTTGTAAATAACCGTCGTTTTTATATTAATTTTGTGCAGCCGTCATTGGATTTTGCTGATTGTAAGAGCAAAGAGAGAAACCGTCTATTTTCTGGATCCTCTGCCAGGAAATCGTGTGGTCGATGAAGAGGCCAAAAACATCGTGAACAGTGCTTTAAAAATATATAATACCCACATAGCCCGAGCAGGACGTAAAAATGTAATTTGGAAAACTCTCTCAGGCACACCAAAGCAACCCAGCAATGTCGAATGCGGGTATTATGTAATGCGCTTCATGAGGGACATCATCATGGATCCTTCCTTGGGGTTTGAGAATAAGGTAAGAAGAAATTACCTTCATACATTTCACGTCGTTTTTTGTATTATCAACGACGGTCGTGTAAAATTAACGTCGTTGAATGGATATACTACGTCGGTTATGAAAAATATCGTCGTCTGTGATTGAATTTCTTTTTATTTATAAACCCTAATAGTCATTGTTTATGCAGTATGCCAAGGGAAACCAGGAAGCTTCATACCCCCAAGAAGCCATTGATGAAGTCCGGAATGAATGGGCAGAGTTTGTTTTCCAAATTATTAAACAGGGCAATTATTGAACACTTGATATTTATGTATAATGTACAAATTTTCTCTATAATATGTAATGTAAAAATTTGTTGAGGTTTTCTTAAATTAAAAAAAAAACAAACATACAAATTGCTTAACCGACGTGTAATACTTTTCCAACGACCTAATAAAGTCACAAACCGTCGTATTTTGTTGTTTCGTGTTTTAAACAATTACGACGTAAAAATATAGTTAGACGACGTTCTTTGAACAATTGAGTCGTTTATGGTTTACAACATCTTCAATTTCTTAAGGGTTCAGGGTATCATCGACGACGTTTATGTAACGACAGCGGTTAAGTCGTTGATATATATATTTTACGTCGTATAGTTAAATAGCCGCCATGGTTTCTCATTTTAACGACGTCATTTTAACGACTTAGTAGTCTATTACAATTTACAACGTCTACAATTTATTAACACCGACGTGGTTTGTTGTTGTGGTAAGAATATTTTATTATTTTTATATCAAAATATTCAAAATAAATTTAAAATAAATCAGAAAATTGAAAAGTCAACTCCTATGAAGTCATTGATATATTTTCTTCCACATAAACCTTGAAAAAATTCATTTTGAATAACAAAAATTTAAAATGACCATCCAAAACAAAATTGTTTTGATGAGTCATAAAATCACTTCTAGTTTTATGGTTTAGGGTTTAGAGTCTAGGGTTTAGAGATTAGGGTTGTTATTTATTGGGGTTTATTTTTAAAGTATAATTTTTGGGTAGTCTAGGGTATATGTTAGGCTTTAAAACCATAAAACCTTTTATAAACTTAATTTTTTAAATTGTATAATTTAATTTTATGGGTTTAGGGTATTAATTTTTAACGACGGTGGTTGGGTCGTGGAATACATATTTTACGTCGTACAGTAAAACATACGACATGGTTTACGCTTTAAACGACGTCATTTTAATATGTAAGTCGGTTTATATAATTTACAACGTTTTTAATTTCTTAACACCGACGTGGTTTCTCATTTTAACGACGTCATTTTAACGACTTAGTAGTCTATTACAATTTACAACGTCTACAATTTATTTAACACCGACGTGGTTTGTTGTATGGTAAGAATATTTTATTATTTTTATATCAAAATATTCAAAATAAATATAAAATAAATCAGAAAATTGAAAAGTCAACTCCTATGAAGTCATTGATATATTTTCTTCCACATAAACCTTGAAAAAATTCATTTTGAATAAAAAAAATTTAAAATGACCATCCAAAACAAAATTGTTTTGATGAGTCATAAAATCACTTCTAGTTTAATGGTTTAGGGTTTAGAGTCTAGGGTTTAGAGATTAGTGTTGTTATTTATTGGGGTTTATTTTTAAAGTATAATTTTTGGGTAGTCTATGTTATATGTTAGGCTTTAAAACCATAAAACCTTTTATAAACTTAATTTTTTAAATTGTATAATTTAATTTTATGGGTTTAGTGTATTAATTTTTAACGACGGTGGTTGGGTCGTGGAATACATATTTTACGTCGTACAGTAAAACATACGACATGGTTTACGCTTTAAACGACGTTATTTTAATATGTAAGTCGGTTTATATAATTTACAACGTCTTTAATTTCTTAACACCGACGTGGTTTTTCAGTCGTCGTTATATAAAAAATTCAAAATAAATTTAAAATTAATCCGAAAAATGAACGGCCTTACGTTCTTAATCCGAAAAATGAAGTTTCCGTCGTGGAATATTAAATTTACGTCGGTACTTGTAGAACTTTCGCCTTGGTTTTTCTTTCGACGTTTTATAACGCGCGCGCTCTAAAAATTTTCGCGCGACCTAAATTTTTTTAGATTTGGCTCTTAGTCTTATACTTTGATCCCTGAAACCTAAAATTTCAGATTTCACGCGACATAACATTTCGCTCTCTCACTTCTGCTCTAATTAAAAGTTGCACTCTCCAGGCTCGTCGAATCTGTGAGCTCGTCCAACCTGTAAGTACAAACCCTATCTTCCCCTTGTAAATTCATTGAATGATATTAGGTTGTTTTGTTAAAGGGTTTTAGGTATATGCTTTGCGATCTGTTAATAATGTGCTTATAGGTATGGGTTCATGGATTTTCTGTTTAATGGGTTCATGACAAGATCAAATAAAGGTGTACTTTTGCTGGAAATCAACACAAAAAGACACATCACCAACTTCCAAATGATTTCCAGCAAAAGGACACCTTTATTTGATCTTGTCATTTTCCGCTCTGGAGAAGGTGCAAAGTGCACCAATGCTTATAGGTATGGGTTCATGGATTTTCTGTTTAATGGGTTCATGGATTACATTATCTGTTATGTTGAATTGGGAATGGATTTAATTTTGTCGTATCTTTTAATCACCCTATGTTATGTTGAATTGGGAATGGATTTATTGTTTTCATGCTTGGTTTCATGTATATGTTGGTTTCTTGCTTGGTTTCATATATATGTTGTGTTCTTAATGGGTTGAAAATAAACTGAGACACGACGAATTTTAAGGCGTACGACGACGATTACACGACGGTGTTTTTAAACTACCGTCGTTGTATTACTTATACACGACGGTTTTTTCATAAACCGTCGTTTGTATTACGTATAATAGACGACGTCTGTTGAAAATCCGTCGTCTATATATGCCAAATACGTCTGTTTTTGATTAAAACCCGTCGTCTCTGTTGTTTATTACTTGCGATTAGATCATTGTATAATCTGCTATAGTGATGGTCATTGCCTGTATTTTCACTTTATTATAGATAATAGGTTATAGTGTCGGAGATGGATAAGTCATGGATGCACTCGGATAGAAGATCGAAGGCATATGAGTTTGGGGTGGAAGCATTTTTGAACTTTGCTGTAGAAAATCTTCTAACTACAACACATATCCGTTGTCCATGTGTTAAATGTGTTAATTTGAAGTTGTTTGGGGTTGGAATTATAAGGGATCACTTATACTTTAATGGAATTGACCAAAGCTATAAGAATTGGACATTTCACGGAGAACCTTGGGAAGCAACTACTAATGCTAGCAGAAATGTTGAAGAAGATGATGGCCATAGTAGGTACAGTTTTGTGTCTGAAGAAATTGATATGGATGATAATGATTTTGGTGATTTTGGTTCGGATCCGTATGAGTTTGCCAATGTGATTGGGGATGGAGATCAACCAGTGTACCCTGGTTGTAGAAAGTACACGAAGTTATCGGCATTAGTGAAGTTGTATAATTTGAAGGCAAAACATGGGATGAGTGATGTCTGTTTTACAGAATTATTGATACTTCAAGGCGATTTGCTTCCAGAAGGAAATACAATACCAACCTCCATGTATGAGGCTAAAAAGACTTTGTGTGCATTGGGGCTGAGTTATGAGAAAATGCACGCATGCCCCAATGATTGCATCTTGTATAGGAAGGAGTATGAGGATTCAACTAATTGTCCTACTTGTGGTATCTCAAGGTGGAAGGAAGGCAAAGATTCAATCTTGAAAGAGGGTGTGCCAGCGAAGGTGGTGTGGTATTTTCCCCCAATTCCAAGGTTTAAAAGGATGTTTCAATCACATGAGACAGCTAAGAGTTTGACTTGGTGGCATGCTGCTAGAAAATCAATTGACGGTCAGATGTCTCATCCGGCGGATTCCCCGTCTTGGAAACTTCTTGATGATAAATGGCCTGAGTTTGGTAATGAGCCGAGAAACTTGAGATTGGCTCTTTCATCTGATGGATTCAATCCCCACAGTTCTCTAAGTAGCAGATATAGTTGTTGGCCGGTTATCTTAGTTACATATAATCTCCCTCCATGGCTGTGCATGAAACGAAAGTTCATGATGTTAACCTTATTGATTTCCGGTCCTAAACAACCCGGAAATGATATAGACGTCTACTTGGAGCCTTTGATTGATGATTTAAAATCCTTGTGGGTTGGGATTAGAGGAGTGTATGATGCACATAATGGAGAATACTTTACACTCAGAGCTGCATTAATGTGGACAATTAATGATTTCCCCGCCTATGGAAACTTATCTGGTTGTGTTGTTAAAGGATATAAAGCTTGTCCAATATGCGGCGATGATACACCTAGTCACAGGTTGAAAAATGGCCACAAAATTTGTTACATTGGGCATAGAAAATGGTTACCAATCAATCATCCATATAGGAGGCAACGTGCAGCTTTTAATGGGAAACCTGAATATGACATACCTCCAGAGCCATTAACCGGAGAAGAAGTGCTGCATATGGTTGAAAATGGTGACAGAGTTTGTTGGAAGAAGAAATCAATATTCTTTGATCTCGAGTATTGGAAATACCTTCCTGTGAGGCATGCCCTAGATGTTATGCACATTGAGAAGAATGTTTGCGATAGTATCATTGGTACATTCCTGGAGATCCCTGGAAAAAATAAAGATGGGATTGCTGCTCGATTAGATTTATTGAACATGGGGGTCAAAACTGATTTGCAACCCGAGTATGGAGAAAGACGTACTCGTTTGCCTCCTGGGCCTTGGAATTTGTCAAGAGCAGAGAAGAGAGAGGTTTGCAATTCTTTCTATGGTATGAAGGTCCCTGAAGGTTATTCTTCAAATATTAAAAATCTTGTATCTGTACAAGATTCAAGACTTCTTGGCCTTAAATCACATGATTGTCATACCTTAATGCAACAATTGCTCCCTGTGGCAATTCGTTCTGTTTTGGAGAAGCCTGCAAGGTATGCAATAACTCGTTTGTGCTTCTTCTTCAATGCTATATGTGCAAAGACTGTTGATGTTTCCAAGCTAGATAAGTTGGAAGAAGATGTAGTAGTTACTCTGTGTTTGCTTGAGAAGTACTTTCCCCCTTCATTCTTTGATATCATGGTTCATCTAGTAGTACATCTTGTCAGAGAAGTTCGTCTATGTGGGCCAGTATATTTTAGGTGGATGTATCCGTTTGAAAGATATATGAAAGTGCTGAAGGGGTATGTTCAGAATCGTACTCGTCCCGAAGGTTGCATTGCTGAGCGGTATATAGCTGAAGAAGCGGTAGAGTTTTGTACTCAGCATTTATCTGATGTTAGTACAGTTGGAGTGCCTTCAAGCCAAAAGATGGGAGTTTCAAAGCCATTATCAGGTTGCACAGTGAGCGTAGTTGATCAGGACCTGTTGAATCAAGCACATCTATATGTCTTGGAGAATACGGAGGAAGTCCTACCTTATATCGAGTACGTATGAGTTTTATTCTTTAAGTTTCCATTTAAAATTATTTCTTATGTTTATCTTATATATTTGGGACCGTAATGCTTGAATTTTTCGTGTCATGTAGGCAACATATGATCCACATCAAGACTGCTTATCCAAAATTTAGAAAGAGAACAAAGTGGCTGCAGGATAAGCACAATAGCACTTTCATTCAATGGCTACGCTTCAAGGTATATGTTGTTGAATAACGTATTTCTCTTTTAATTTTCTTCTTATTTATATGTTAGGATGAATTAAGATATGATTAATTTGCAGGTTCAAAGTGAACTTGAGGAAGACAATCATGGCGTATCAGAAAATTTAAGGTGGCTAGCAGCTGGTCCAAACATGTCAGTGCCATTATATAGGAGCTATCTTATTAAAGGTATTAAATTCAATATCAAGGCACAAGATGATGTGCGGACAACTCAAAATAGTGGAGTTTATTTACTTGCACATACCATGCAAGTTGCTAGTGCCAAGGATAAAAACCCAATTCTCTCAAATATGGGTTTCTATGGTGTCATTCAAGAAATTTGGGACCTTGACTACCAAAAGTTTACAATCCCAGTCTTTAGGTGTGATTGGATAGATAGTTCTGGTCTTGTAGTCGACGAACTTGGATTTACCCTTGTAGATTTGAGTAAAATTGGACATAGGAATGACCAATTTGTTTTGGCTTCTCAAGTCAAACAAATATTTTTTGTTGACGACCCGATGCATCGTGGTTGGTCGGTAGTGTTATCAATGCCTAGTAGAGAATATAATGATGTTATTGGTGATGAAGTATTAGGTGATGTGATAATTGAGTGTGAGCCATTTACTAGAGGGATGCCAAATGTTGACACATTTGATGAACTGGTAGGTGAGTTAGGCGGTCAAAATATTCGAGATGGGTGTGAAGATATATGGATTGAATGATGCTTATGTAATTGGCAGTGTATGACATTAATTTTGTAAAATATTGTAATGTGATTTCTTCACTTTCTACGTTCAAATAAAACACGACGTTATTGTGAATCAGTTATTCAGCATATTTACCGACGTCTTAAAGCAACGTAACAATGAAGAACCACGACGCTATTGTGAAGCAATTATTCAGGATATCACGTCGGTGAAGGATAAAGAACCGCCATGTAATTCAAAATAACACGACTCCAATCCCATAATACCGACGTCTAAAAAACGAGATATGTAATCTGAACGTTAAAAAATACGACGTCATCATACATTTTCCACGTCGCAAGTTCTTTTATAAACGAAGAGGAACGAAATTAATTCCGACGGAAATTCATTATAACCGCCGTCTAATAACAATTAAACGACGTTATTTGTAATACGGCTCCCATCATAATCTACGCCGTCTATATGTTCTGTAATACGACTCTCATTTATTTGGAACCGACGTTGTTTAGACGTTCAACGTCGTCTATATTATTAAGTGCGTCGTGAGTAATGAATACATATAAATACAACGTCGACTATATAAATGTATACGTCGTAAATAATGACACTGACAACTATTTCCACGTCATCTTTTTTAGAAAAATCGAAGTGGAAAATTTATTTCACGACGGTTTTTTGTAAATAAGAGACGTTGTAGAACTTTAGCAGACTAAACACGTCTGTTTTTATTGTTTTCCGACGTTGTTGTATTTAACAACGTCTAATATTTATGGTCGTTGTTTGTTTCTGAAAATAGGACGTATAAATTTTTTAATACGACTCTCATATATTTGTAACTGACGTTGTTTAGTTTTTCAACGTCTACTATAGAAACACATACGTCGTAAATAATGACACTGACAACTATTTCCACGTCATCTTTTATCGAAAAATCGAAGTGGAAAATTAATTGTACGACGGTTGTGTTTATATGTGCGACGTAGTAGGTATCAATAACGTCGTCTTCTAATGTATTTAAAGACGTCATATTTTTTATTGTCGTGAAAATTATATTTAACGTCGGCGTATTTTTATTGTCGTCGTTGTATGTCTATCTTGCGGCCTTGTTCTCTTAATATGTGTCATATTTTCCCTTTTTAACGACGGTCTTTTTAGAGAATTGGTCGTCTATTATCATCCTCGATTGCTTTTTTTAGATCTTTTTGCAGTACAAAGACGTCGTTTTGTATTTTTTGATGACGTTGTATTGTTTAACAACGACGGTTATTTAGCGTCGTGGTTTATGAGGGAAAAGATGACGGTGGATTCCACGACCATTGAAAAACCAAATACACGACGGTGATTTACCGTCGTCTTTTTGCTTTTTTGTAGTAGTGGTATTATGCTCTGTCATTACCTCATTTTTGTATAATAGCTCAAATTCAACAGTGTCTGTCTTAGCTCTAGTGGCTTAGGCTACAGCTTGAACAATGTATTGAGTGCATATTGCCTGAGTTGTTTGGTATTACTCTACTCTTGCAACAAAAGACCTGTCAAGAAAATTGAAAAAATAAAAACAGTTCCTTTGTAAAACCTTTTTTTGGAATAACCGACTGATGAGAAAAGTAGTTACATATTCATTAATAACTATGGTAATGGAATCCTTAGAGGTAGAGGTTGTAACTCAATTAAGAAATTTTTCGTATAGACTACTTTTACCATGATACGATAATGGACTTGCTACTGAGTGGAGCATGAATAATGCTGTTTCTTTTTTGAGATCTTATTTCTTATTTATGTGACATGTAGTCTTGGTTAGAAAAAATAGATGATATCACATTTAATTTTCTACAGCTTTTAGGTAGTAGTAGATTATTTGTATTGTCATGCAAATGAACATACATACAAAAGAGGACCTCTAGCCAAAAAGAGGAAATTTGGTGATCTTTGCATACATTATAAGAGTGTGAGCCAATGAGCCTTCTAATTAAAAAGAAAAAAAGTTAAAAACCAAAAGAAGGGTGGAATGCAATTGCATATTGTAAACTAAGAATTGCAAATAGAGATTACAAAATTGCGTACATATATATACACTTGCATATTGTAAAATGAGAATTGCACATAGATGTTATGAAATTGCATATATGTATATGCAATTGCATATTGTAAACTGAGAATTGCACACATGTGCTATCAAATATGCGACATATGCCCACAAAAACCATTAAACATGGCTAATTGTTGATTTAGTCCTTGAACTTGTACCCAAATTTTAATTTATCTCATGACCTTTTTTAATAAAATTAAGGATATGAATTTGTCTTTATCACCAATGTCTCTCCTGCCGTTTAATCCCCTAACATTTTGTCCAATTTGTTGTTAAATATGAGAACAAATTGGTCATTTCATATGTTAAAAATAATTGAATTATGTAAAATAAAATAATATGAAAGGATGTTAAATATATGCCCTAAAGCCAAACATGTGATGTGGTTTTCTTTTCTGGATATTTCACCATCATTTATGGGCAAAATCGTTGTAATGACGGGAAATGTAATAATTTTTGTTCTATCAACAATCATATGCTTTATATTATTGATTTTTTTAAATTAACAATATAGTAATAATTGGAGATAATCAACAAAGTTCAATTTTATTTTCAATAGTTCATTGTGCTTAAATTAGTAGTGAATCACAACAGTTATATTGAGCAATTTATGCTAACAAACCTACCTAACGAACGCTAAGCGACTCATTCATCGGGTAAAGGATATTTCACACAACAAACGTACTCCATGATTTACTCAACAAACGTAAATCATGGAGTTCATTGGGTAATTTGCTAACAAACCTACCCAACAAACTCCATGATTTACTCAACAAACGAGGTATTTTACACCGAGGAAGCAAGAGGTGCATTCTTTGAGTAAAGTACGTTGTTCCCCGGAAAATTGGACTAACTAAAATACTTTATCAAACAAACGCAATATTTTTTCATGCAAACGCATAGGGTAAGTTCGATGAGTAAAATTCGCCGTTCCTCGGGAAATTGGACCCAACTAACTTATTTTATCAAACAAACAGGCTATTTTTTCCTTGGGAAATTGGACTAACTAAAATACTTTACCAAACAACGCACTATTTTTTTACGTGAACGCATGAGGTGCGTTCATTGAGTAAAGTTCGTTGTTCCCCTGGAAATTGGACCCAATTGACTTACTTTATCAAACAAATAGGCTATTTGTTCACGCGAACGTAGGGGGTGGGTTCGTTCAGTAAAGTTAGTCGTTCATTGGAAAATTGGACCGAACTGACTTACTTTATCAACAAACGGGCTATTTTTCACCCGAACGTGTGGGTTGCGTTTGTTAAGTAAAGTTGGTAGTTCTCCGAGAAATTGGACCCAACTGACTTACTTTATCAAATAAACGGGTTATATGTTTACACGAATGCAGCAGGTGCGTTCATTGAGTAAAGTTGGTCGTTTCCCGGGAAAATGGATCAAACTAACTTACTTTATTAAACAAACGGGCTATTTTTTCACGCGAACGCAGAGGATACATGCGTTCAGTATAGTTGGCTGTTCCCCAGAAAATTGGACCCAACTGACTTACTTAATCAAACAAACATGCTATTTTTTCACTCGAACGCAGGGGGTGCTTTCGTTGAGTACAGTTAGCCGTTCCCAGGAAAAATGGATCAAACTAACTTACTTTATCAAACAAATGGGCTATTTTTTCACGCGGACGCAGGGGGTGCGTTCGTTAAGTAAAGTTGGCCGTTTCTTGAGAAATTGGACCCAACTGACTTACTTTATCAAACAAACAGGCTAATTTTTCACATGAATGCAGGGGTGCTTTTGCTAAGTACAGTTGGCCGTTCCTTGTGAAATTGGACCCAACTAACTTACTTTATTAAACAAAAGGGCTATTTTTTCATGCGAACACAACGGGTGTGTTCGTTGAGTAACGTTGGCCGTTCCCCAGAAAAATGGATCAAACTAACTTACTTTATCAAACAAACGAGCTATTTTTTCACCTGAAATCATGGGTGCATTCGTTCAGTAATGTTGGCTATTCCCCGAGAAAATTGGACCCAACTGACTTACTTTATCAAACAAATGGGCTATTTTTTCACGCGAACGCAGAGGGTGCGTTCGTTCAGTAAAGTTCACAGTTCCCTGGGAAATTGGACCAACTAAAATACTTTATCAACAAAACGCGCTATTTTTTCACGCAAACATAGGGGATTCATTCGTTGAATAAAGTTCACCGTTCCTGAGAAAATTGGACCCAACTTACTTTACTAAACAAACGCGCTATTTTTTCACGCGAATGCAGGGGTGAGTATTTTTTGACCCGAATTTTTTTTTGAAGTTTTGAAAGCAATTGAAGCAAATTGAAACCCAAAAATAAATAGCTAATCCTTGTCCATAACCCTATAATTTATTAATATGAAGAATCTATGCATAGTCCACTGCCTCCATACTTCCAATCCATCTGAAGAGGGCATGAAGATCAATTTTGGATTTATGAGCATAGGAACTAGACCTAGTACTAACTCAAATGAATCTTATAATGGCTATGGTTATGTATGTCTGATTATAGGGGAACTAGTTATGGAGCTCAAGATGATGAAACAAATTATGGACCAACTAGTTGGGTTAATCCCTAACTATCCCATATATGGGAGGACAGTAGGGAGCTCAAGAGAGACCTATGTACACCATGTTCAAACATGGCTTACAAACTGCTCGGGTTACTGTTTGGGCTTAATTTGGCACACCCAGCCCAAGGTCACAAAGCCCATAGCAATTTTTAAACCAGCCACCAATGTTCCCTTGAATTGGCCCAAGATTATACACTCTGCCCAAAGACTACAGGCCCAAACCCGGACTTTACAAAATAAACAGGAAATCCAAAAGAACCCAGCCTAGGATCTATTAAAAGGTGGCAAAACAAAAACTTGGGCATTGAAAAAGAAAAAAAAAGCAAACCAGCCCTTGGTTTGATTCCAGAAAAATCAGAGCAGGCCCAACATGATTAAAGAAAGAAGAAAATAAAAACAAACCCATGTGAAATCTCTTTTCTCTGACATTTGAAAAGTCAACATTTTCAACTAATTTGATAAAGTATGTCAATCAAAAGCAGGAGAACTAGGAGAAGACCTTTCTAAAAATCTCTGCCATCAGAAGATCAAACCTTTATATTTTATGTATAAAATATTTAGAGGTATTTTCCTCTACTCCAACAAAAGGGTGATTCTCCCAAAAAATAAACAGGTCATACTTTCAAAAAGAGATAAGCAGGAAGACAGGGAGCTGTTCAAATTGAGAATCAAACTAACCATCACAGTTTGAGCTCTCACAGGGGGGCAGTTGGAAATTAAAAAAGGGTTAGGTTCTCTTTCAGGAAAAAACAGGGAAGTGATCTTGAGAATTGACTATTAAGAGCTTATCTGCCAAAATTGATTAAAACTTTTCTTTTTCTTTGCATTTAAAAATAAAAAGATCTTTTGAGAAATCTTTGCCGCCCATTGTTAGAAGAATGAAACCCTACTCCAAAGCATTTCCTTATAAATACTATAGAGAGTGAACAGAATAGGACACTCAATTTTCATCAATCAAACAAACAACCAAAAAATCAACCCAAAGCTCACTTGAACCACAAGAAAAAACAGTCTTAGATCAGAATTCCCAAAGTTCAGACTTAAAGAAATAAGTCATTTAAAACGAGATCTCTCTCGTTACGAATTTGGTTCAGCAAAAGCCAAGACAAGCAGAGTTTGAGTTTTCTCAAATATGAAAACCTCAACAAATTTCACAGTTCAGTTTCCAGCTCATCAGGTTCTTAAGAACGGCCACTTCTGTCCCTTCAAACAAAAAAGCTATAGTTCTGCCTGCTCAAAAGCCTTCCAAAGCTGGGAGGAGATTAAAGCTCTGCCAAAATTGAACTTTGATATCGACCTACAGCTGAAACTGAGCAGTTGAAGTTGTTAAAAGTCCAGTCTAGCCCAGACATACCCAGTCCAGCCCGGATCAGAAGCTTCTATCCAGACAGGAATGGGGTTCCGGCTTTCTTTTTGCTTTTCTAGAGTTGATTTCTTCCTTTGTAACTCTGAAAAGAGTAGTTCTGTCTAAAAACAGTCCACTTTATTATTCATTACTCTGACTAGAATTACCAATTTTATACTGGGATAAATTGTGAAGTCCTCACCAGTCTGAGGCAAGAAAAAGAACTTATTTGGGAGATATTCCCCACCCAAATTCATAATCGTTTGTTTAGAAATCAGTAACTTGGGGCACAAGTTATTGGTTTTAAAGAAGTCTGCTAAAATCTTTATTGCTAGTAGTGGCACGCTCATACACCAAAGAAAGATGACTTGTTGACCAATCAATGGTTCCCAAGGCAATGAGGAACTTTGCCCTTCCATCTCAAGAATAAACTCAAAACAGGTGAACAGTTACATGACTTAGTATGACTATTGTATGAATATAGATGGTTGTTCCTCATTGTTTGAACCTCATAAGAGCTCTTCCTTTATGTAGATAGACACTTATCTAAATTGTAATCTAATGTTTAAACAAACTATGGATTTATGCATGGTTTATTCATTCTAATCAACATTTTATTTTCAAACTTTTCATTAACGCGTATTGCATACCACTTATATTTCATAATATGTATATCTTATTATTAGTAAATTTTGAGTTTTATTTGTTCAATACATTCATTGATAATGTACATAATATTTATGAAATTTTTACACTAAAATTATGTATTTCAATGCCTATATCTGTTATTTTTGTTGATTTTTTTCCGATACTGATAACAATATATTCCCCAAAATATCCTTAAATTGAAGGTCCGATATTATCTGCACGGCCGATATTTTAATCTTTGACCTTACCTTTGTGAGGTGCAGAAATGATTAACATATCGATCTGGAGTACAAGAACCTGAAAAACCATTTGAGTTCCAAGAACTTGAAAAACCATTTGAGTTCCAAAAACCTGAAAAAGTTTCACTTGCTTATTAATTCTACACTAGTTTGTGTACTTCGAGAAGGCAGGAGAGTGAAATTTGTTTCTACAAATGGTAATTGTTTATACTGTAAATAAACGGCTTATTACCACCGAACACGTGGACGAGATCGATACTGATCACAGAACTCCTTCGGCATTCTCCCTACCGAAGCCATCAAGTTTAGCCCTTTTTTGCCATCAGACACGTGTCACGCTCACAATCCATGTCCAGAGTCCCACATCGGAAATATGAGCACAGTGCACACCTCCCAAGGCCTATATAAGGAGACCCATATCCCCAAAAGGAAGAAATCAGAACTAACGGTACGCTATCGTGTGATCTGTCAGTTAACTTTACTAAATCCATACTTACTTAAGCATCGGAGAGCTTTCGGCCAGTACCACACCGGTACCCCAAGAATTTACCGAACGTATCCTTTTGTAGGTACTTACCCCTCCAGAGTGGACCACTTACCGAGGACAGTCACCTACCGAAGGGATAATTTAACTAAGTTGACGAAATACGTACTAAACCACTTTTTCGCATCAACAGTTTGGCGCCGTCTGTGGGAAACTCGAAAAATTATCAACCCACAATCTCCTAAACACATGGAGACCACTTCAATACCCACGTTCTTAACAGAAGAAGGGGTATCGTTCGGAAGGCAGAGCGGAGCTAGCCCAGCGCTACCTCCAAGCACTCCCTTCGAAAACGCTCCCGCTACCCAAACAACTGCCGAAGCCGAGCTAGTAGTCCAAATCGCCTACTTAAGGAAGGACATGGCAAAGCTTCAGGAACACAACAACTTTCTTTCGTCCAAGGTGGATGAAACCCAGCAGCTGCTTCACCAGCAGCACACGCAGAACATCCAGACAACTCACTCTTCCGAAAGCCTGCAGACCCCTCATGAGAGGAAGAAACGCGATAAGGTAGCGACGGCAACGCCCGCACCTTCCAAACAATTGGTGGTCCCGGCACCCAGGGATCAGCCACATATCCCGAAAAAGGTATACACCGATTGTCGACATCGGATTAATGATCGGGAGGCAGAGAGACAGAGGTCTCCGATCAGGATGAGCGCTCGACTAAGGGATTCACGGATGAAGATCCTGGGGGACAAGTCGCCCATTCGGAAAGTTGGAGGGCTGGGCCCCGCAGAGGAGTCGGAATCCGAGTACATCCCGTCCGGGACGCAAACTTCCACCTACCGTTCGGCAACACTTTCGCGGACCTCGTAGGTTAATCCACTGGACCTACAGAGACAATCGGAAGACTACGGTTTCGAAGAAATCCCTAGCCGAGACCCCATTGTCCGACTCCTTTTTCAGAAAGTCCAGAAAATGGAAAACGACAACGCTCGCTCCCAAGAACTGGAATGGGGAAAGCTTCGGCCCGGACCGTTCACCAGGCGCATCCGGGATTCTCAGCAGGTTAGGGAAGTGCAGCAACTGCGTATACCGTTCTATACGGGAACGAAAGACCCCTTAACACACCTCCACTCATTTCAGTCCGCCATCGGGTGCAAGGGCCTGAGCGACGAGGGACAGTGCCTGCTATTCCCGTCTTCCCTTACCAGGGCAGCCTTAAACTGGTTCTACCGGTTGGAACCGGAAACGGTAGCCTCCTTCGACGAGCTGAAGCAGATTTTCCTCAATCACTTCATGATCCAAACGGACCGTCTCTACTCTGCCGATGATCTGTACACAATTCGGCAAAGGGAGGACGAACCGTTGAGAGAATACGCGGCGCGCTTCAGTCATGAGTACTCAAGGTGTCCGGAAACAGACGATAGGGCAGCCTACGGTGCCTTCAAGAGTGGCCTTCGGTCCTCGCATTTTCGATACCTAGTACACAGCAGCAACTGGCGCACGTACGAAGAACTGATGAAGCAGGCGGCAATCCACGCCAAGGCCGAGTGCTTCAACTCGAAACCCACGGTTTCGACACCGCGGGGAGGTGCGGAACTAAGTACCTATCCGGCAAAGGCGACACCCTACGAGCGAGTCGACACCTACTCGGCAGGTCATAAGAGGAAAGACGATCGTGCCGATCGAAGGGAACACTCAAAGAAAGGAAAAGGGAGGTATGGTCGCAACGACAACCGAGCGCCACTGCCGAATCGTGACCACGGCAATGAAGTCTTCACCCTGCTGAACACTACCTATGAGGCCGTCCTGATGAACGAACAAGAAATAATACCAAAGCTAAATCAGCGAAGACCCAATCGGCAAGACAACCGGGATACCGGTAAATATTGCCGATACCATCAGCACAACAGCCATAATACGGAAGACTGTATAAGCCTGAGGAAGATTGTCGAACGGTTGATCCGGGAGGGGAAGCTGGACCAGTATATCGCCCGGCAGCCACCGGCACTGGTGCCAAATGCAAATCGGCAGATAAACATGATAAGCACTATCAGTGGCGGCCCCACCATCGCAGGACTGAGCAACCGTTCAATGAAGCAATACGTGCGCGCCGCGCAATTTCCTCAGGTATTCGGCATAGAGGTGAATCGCCACCATGAGACGCCGAGGGATCATTGGGAGCCGATCACGTTTTGCAAGGAAGAGGAACAGGGCATCCTCTATCCCCACGACGACCCAATGATCGTCCGAGCAGAAATTGCCGATTATGATGTGGGGCGAGTACTGATCGATACCGGGAGCTCGGTAAACGTGATCTTTGCCGAAGCTTTCCGAGAGATGGGAATAAAAGACAGCCAGGTCAACCGGCAGTTGACACCTTTGCTAAGTTTCTCGGGGGACATGGTCCAACCGGTCGGTAGCGTAACACTGCCAATTACCTTCGGTACCGCGCCAAGGAGAATGACGGTATACGACCAGTTCCTCATCGTTGACTGCCCGACGGCGTACAACGTCATAGTTGGACGAACGGCACTGACCAGGGTTAAAGCGCATCTTTCCCCACACATGCTGTTGATGAAGTTCCCGACCCCCAATGGCGTAGGGGCTGTCAGGGGAAATCAGCTAAGCGCTCGGACTTGCTACGCCACGGCAATCAAATCAACCTCTTTCAAAATCCCTGACGAGACCATGTCTGTACAGGGGATGCCGAACGGCACGGGACCAGTTGACGACCCGAGGGATGAGTCCCCGACTCCTCATACACAACCTGCCGAAGAACTGGAGACGATAACATTGAGCGAAGGGCAGCCCGATCGTCGGGTTAGAATCGGCACCAGGCTAACCCCTGCCCTCCGAGCGCAGTTCATAGATTTCTTACGGCACCATTCGGAAGTGTTCGCATGGTCCTACGAAGACATGCCCGGCATAGACCCTGAGATCATCAGCCATAAACTCAGCGTTTCCCCCGCCTTCAAGCCTGTAAGGCAGAAGCGCCGTTCGTATGATGCCGAACGGTACGAAGCCATGCGCAAGGAAGTTGACAAACTTCAAACCATCGGCTTCATCAGGGAAGTTTCGTACCCAGTATGGCTGGCAAATTCGGTCATGGTCCGGAAGGGTACAGGCGGCTGGCGAATGTGCCAAGACTATACCGATCTGAACAAGGCCTGCCCGGAGGACAGCTTTTCGTTGCCACGGATAGACTGGCTCGTGGACGCCACCGCTGGACACGAACGGCTCAGCTTCATGGATGCCTATTCAGGATACAACCAGATTTTCATGCACCCTCCCGACAGCAAGCACACCGCCTTCATTACGGACAGAGGGTTGTACTGTTACAATGTCATGCCATTCGGCTTGAAGAACGCGGGGGCAACGTATCAGAGGCTGGTCAACAGGATCTTCGCCAAACACATCGGCAGCATCATGGAGGTCTACGTTGACGACATGTTGTGAAAAGCAGAACTGCCGACGAGCACCTGCACAATTTGTCGATCATGTTCGGCATACTGAAAGATTACCGGATGAGGCTGAACCCGATGAAATGCCCCTTCGGTGTATCTTCCGGGAAGTTCCTCGGATTCATAATTAGTCACAGGGGTATAGAGGCGAATCCCGAAAAAATAAAAGCCATCATCGACATGGAGAGACCAAAGACGACAAAGGACATTCAAAGCCTTACCGGACAAGTGGCTGCCTTGACTCGCTTTATATCAAAGGCTACCGACAAGTGTGTACCGTTCTTTAAAGCCTTGAAAGGGGGCAAACGGAATATCATATGGACTGCCGAATGTGATCAAGCGTTTCAAGACTTAAAAGACTACATGGGCAAAGCACCCCTTCTGTCAAAACCACTACCTGGGGAGACTCTCTATCTATACCTTTCGGTATCTAGCACTGCCGTCAGTTCGGTATTGATCCGAAAACCAGAGAGGGCAGAGCTACCGATTTTCTATGTCAGTAAGGCACTCCAGAGCGTTGAACTTCGGTATCCCCCATTGGAGCAGCTTGCACTAGCCCTGGTAGTCTCGGCACGAAGACTTCGGCCGTACTTCCAAGCACACGAGATCAAAGTCCTGACTAATCAACCGTTTCGGCAAGTGCTCCAAAAATCGGAGACTTCTGGCCGATTGATCAAGTGGGCGATTGAACTCGGAGAATTCGATATACAATTCATGCCAAGGCCCGCCGAAAAGGGTCAAGCCATTGCCGATTTCATCTCTGAGCTCACCCCATCAACGACACAGGAAATATCCGAGCCAGTTACTGAAATCGGAACGCCGATGGAAGTAGACACCGAACGATTCGACACCTTAAATCCCGTATGGATTCTGCACGTCGATGGCTCGGCAAACCAACAAGGGTGCGGAGCAGGCTTGGTACTGACAACACCGGAGGGACTCAAGATCGAGTACGCCCTCCGATTCAACTTCCGAACCTTCAACAATGAAGCAGAATATGAGGCTCTCTTGGCCGGCCTTCGGCTAGCCAAGAGCATGAATGCAAAGCAAATCAGGATTCACAGTGACTCCCAGCTCATTGTGAACCAGGTAACGGCAGACTTCGTGGCCAGAGACGCCTCCATGAACGCCTACCTTTCGTCTACCCACCAGCTGCTCCAGAGCTTCCGAGCCTATGAGATTAAGCAGATCCCCAGAAGCAAAAACAGCCATGCCGATGCATTGGCACAGCTAGCTTCGGCAATCAATGATAAGGTCGGAAGAAGGGTGCCGGTGGAAATTCTCGCCCGACCGAGCACGGTTGCAGACGAAATATGTACTGTTCGGTATGAAGATACGTGGATGTCTCCTATCTACTCGTACCTGGCCAACAACACCCTTCCAAAAGACAAGGCCCAGGCCCGAAAGCTTAGGTACCGATCGGCAAGGTACACCGTCATCAACGACGTCCTTTACAAACGTGGTTACTCAACTCCATATCTCAAGTGCCTAACGGCAGAACAGGGGGGCTACGTCCTCCGGGAGATACACAATGGGGTATGCGGCGACCATTCCGGGTCCTGCTCACTCGCACACAAAGCCTTTCGGCAGGGATACTTTTGGCCGACCATGCACCAAGACGCCAGTTCGCTAGTGAAGAAATGTGATAAATGTCAGCGCTTCGGCAACATACAGCATATTCCCGCCGAACCCCTGACACCGATCGTGAGTCCCTGGCCTTTCGCACAATGGGGTTATCCGATCGTGAGTCCAATGCCGCAAGGTAAAGGCCAGGTGAAATACGCTGTGGTTGCCGTTGACTACTTCACCAAATGGGTAGAAGCCGAACCTCTTGCAACCATAACGGCAGTAAGGGTAGAAGACTTTGTCTGGACTCACATTTGTTGCCGCTTCGGTATCCCATATGCAGTCATTACCGACAACGGCAGGCAGTTCGATTCGGAGCTCTTCAGGCAATTTTGCACCCGCCTGAAAATCAACTTGTTGTTCGCATCACCAGCGCATCCCCAGTCAAACGGCCAGGTAGAAGCAATCAACAAAATCATCAAGAAACTGCTGAAACGGCAGCTGGACAAGGCCAAAGGAGCCTGGCCAGAAAAGCTTCCCGAGGCGCTCTGGGCCATTCAGACCTCCTACCAAACGTCCACGTGAGAGACCCCTTTCTCTTTGGCTTTCGGTTCGGAAGCCGTTGTGCCAGTGGAAATTGGCGAACCTTCCTACCGAACGGAAACCTTCGCACCGAAGCCAAATGAAGAAGCACTTTCTCTAAGCCTCGACCTCCTTGAAGAGCACCGGGCACATGCCAACCTTCGGAACGAAGCCTACAAGCAAAGTGTCTCGGTATTACGACTCTAGAGTCAGACACCGCTCATTCCAAATCGATGATTGGGTCATGAGGAAGGTGTCCCTAGCAACTAAGGATGCCACGGAAGGAACCCTCGGACCTTCCTGGGAAGGACCCTATGAGATTATCGGTATCCTTCGAGCTGGAACCTACCGCCTAAGAGACTCCAACGGCAAGACCCTTGGTCATCCTTGGAACGTGGAACATCTCAAGTACTATTTCAAGTAACCTAGCCTACGGCAGGACAAAAATTGTAAACACCCTTTCGGGAGACATTAATAGAAAGCCTTCGGCACTGTTACTTCAGAAACTCTTGTTAAAATCTCTACTAGCCTACGGCTGCCAATATAGGCAGGATAACATCCTACGGCATCTTTATTAGCCTACGGCAATAAATATTTTCGAAATTATTACCCTACAGATTCCATCGGAACTTGACAATTTCGAAGCGACCTTTAAACGCTATAAATCCCATACGGCAATTGAACAAAATCAGATCGAACAAACAGAAGTAGAGAAAAATATGCATTTAGACTAAAGATGCCCTCGGCATCAAGGTGTTCGGTACATACAAATTTAAAAAAAAAAACTACATCTACAATTACAAGCAAATCTAGGAGGCCCTCAGGCTTCGTCACCAGCAGCAGCCTCGGCGGGTCCGGAGCCTTCGGCGGCGTCCTCCCCCTCGTAATCCTCGACCATTTCCTCGGTCATCCCTTCCGGTAGGGGGAGGGTCGGCGATGAAGTTCAATTTCAGCTTCCGCCCGGGGTTGTACCTCTTGAATCGGTACAACAGGTCCGCCATCTCCGAGCCCACTTCCTTATCCAGAAGGATAGAGAACTCGGACGACGAACGGTACCCCCGGATGGCTGACTGAACCGCAGCCTCGATCTCTGCAGCCTTGGCCCGTTCCGATTCCTCCAAGGCCACCTGCGCCGCTGCTTTCGCCCGCTCCGACTCCTCCAAAGCCGCCTGCACCACGTCCTTGGAAGCCTCGGCATCCTTCGTTGCCTCCAGCGCAGCCTCCAGGAGCCCCTTCATCTCCTCCACCTGTCGTTCGGCAGAGTCTTTCTCCTTGACTAGGTGGGCGTGCTCCTGGAGCGCTTTGCCAACCTCGGCAACCTTGGACCTGCCGTCCTCGTACGCCTTCTTGGCACGCTCGGCAGCAGTGATGGCCCGCTTGACGCACAGCCACATATCCATGGATGCCTACACAAAACACAGAAGGTCAGAAGCATAAAACACAGTAGGTACAAACGACGAAGGAAGAGGAAATATCTTACCGCGGCCTGAAGCCGGAAGGCGCGTCCAGCCTCCTCCCGAAGAAACTTCTTCGGCAGTTCGTCGATCTCCGGCAGCTCCATCTGAGAGCCGAGGATCATGTGGTTGACGAACTGGATGGTTTTCGCCGGGCAAGAGATGGTGACAGCCTCGGAAGGACCGTCCTCGTCCTCCACCGCAAGGACAGCCCTGGGAACCTCCGGTTGGCGAGGGCGCTTGGGGACCGGCTCGGCCTCCAGATCGACCGTCTCCGGTCGTTTGCCGGCAGCCTTGGAAGTGGCAGCCTCGGCGTCCCGATGCCTCGGCGCAGCGGCTTCATCGGTAGTGCGCCTCGGGACGGCCTCGGCTTCGAGCTGCCGAAGGCGATCCGCGAGGGTCTGGTCCTCCGGATCCGGCATCGGCTGCCGAACAGAAGCTTCCTCGGGCTGTTTTCTTTTCTTTTTGCCCTCCAGGCCCATCATCAGGCGCCTCTTGGAGGACTCGGTCATCTTCTTGGCCTCGGCAGCTTTCCTGGTATCCGTCACTGGTCAAAAAGACACTTGGTCAGTTCGGCAAGCAAAGACAATATACAAAAAAAAAAAACAAAAAGAAAAAAGAGGAAGAAAGGTCTACATACTCTCGGCAGGGTCGACGAGGCCGGCTCTGATGAGGTTGCGGTGAAGAGGAAGCGCGGATAAACTCGCTCGGCAGCGGGTACTCTCAACCTCACTCTGTCAAGCTGCCGGATCTCGCTCAGCTTGGGGCTCGGCTGCTTGAGTTTGCCTGTCGAACAAAGAAAAATTAATAAAATACAACAAGGGAAAAGAAAAGCCAGCCTACCGATCGGTAGTTGGAAAACCTACCGGCAATCTGGAAAGTCGTGGGAACTCGGAAGCTACGGGGTGTTCCCGATGGCGATTCCCAATCGCCGGAGAGTAACACCCGCCGATTCCTCCATGACTTCTGAGAAGTCGGCACAGAGCTAATGAAATGCCCCCGCTCGGCAGCCTTCAGGCAGTTTGCCTGAACCCAACCGCCGTGATCGGCGCTCTTGGACTTGGTAACGCTGTACAAGAACTGCTCATAGGAAGGCTCCCCCTCCTCGGCAATCCCGAATGCTGCGATCACCCCCATCAAGGCCACCCAGAAGTTAGGGTTGTACTGGCCCGGAGCGTACCCAATCTGCGCAAGGATCCTCTGCACGGCAGGTTGCAACGGCAACCGAACCCCTTGCAGGAGGACGTCGGTGAAGAAGGTCACCTCGCTGTTCGCTGGGTCGCTGAGGGACTCAACCGGGCTCGGTATCCTCATCCTTACCGAATCAGGGATGAGGTATTCGGCCCTGATCTTCTCCAACTCCTGTTCGGTGATCTTATTGGGCTCCAGGTAGTCGACCCCAAACAGAGTTTTCCTGGGCACACCCACAGGTATTGTAGGCGGCCCTCGGTGGACGATCGTCACCCTCGGCCGGGAGGGACCGGCAACGCCCTCATTGCGACCGGAGGTGGAGGCCTCAGGTTGATGCCCCAACGGCCTGACACGGGTACCGTCTCTATACACCGTGACCAAGGGCTACGGTTGCCCCGTCATGAGCCCTTTTCCGATGCCGTGGGTGGGAATGGAGTTCACCTCCTCACCGAAT
The DNA here is from genome assembly GCF_000346465.2 of Prunus persica. Taxonomy (NCBI): domain Eukaryota; kingdom Viridiplantae; phylum Streptophyta; class Magnoliopsida; order Rosales; family Rosaceae; genus Prunus; species Prunus persica. Next base: position 12,811,253 of record NC_034011.1, on the reverse strand, counting down.
AACTCGGTATCGGTGTCTTCTCCAGCCTCGGCGCCGAGACTCACGGCCTCGCTGGACGTATCCCAGCCCGAGGACAACTCCCCGTCGAAGGCGTTGGGCTCACTACCGAACAGCGACTCGCTATCGGACATCTACAAAACAGAGAAAGGGATACTAAGGCCCATGCCACACTATCCTACCGATGCCTACATCGCTACCTATGGCCACTAGACTACCGAAGGAAAATCCTATTTTACGATCGGCTAGCCTACGCCATAAGGAGATACAACCAAATAAAAGAGAATATTGTAGGGAGTACCGAACGGTAACTTACCTTGGGTGGTGTAGGGTGATTCGATTTGCCGTTAACTGTCTTCGGAAATCGCCTAGAGTGCCGAAAATCGCTGAGAAAATCGCCTTGATTACCGTTGAACCCCTTCGGAAATCGCCTGCACAGAGCTCTCACTTTAAACTCACAATTGCAAAGTGAGCTTTACATCCGGAGCAGCTCCTATTTATAGGGAGAGAGCAGTAACGGTACGCCTCGAAATACTAAACGGCTCTTCAATGCGCCGTCAGGCGTGCTTTTACTGGCCACGCATCACCTGACGAATGGCGCCGTAGACTGCACGCCAGGCACGGAAGACGAAGCGCCACATTACCCCTAAACCCTTTCAGCCTCAAACGACCCTTCGAGTCCCAGACCAATTTCCTCGGGACGAACCTACCGAACGGTAGATTGTCCTCCGAACCGCCATGGAGAACTAAATTCCCTCCCGAAGGACCTTCGGAAGAGAACTTGGGGGACTACTGTTTATACCGTAAATAAACGGCTTATTACCACCGAACACGTGAACGAGATCGATACTGATCACAGAACCCCTTCGGCATTCTCCCTACCGAAGCCATCAAGTTTAGCCCTTTTTTGCCATCAGACACGTGTCACGCTCACAATCCATGTCCAGAGTCCCACATCGGAAATATGAGCACAGTGCACACCTCCCAAGGCCTATATAAGGAGACCCATATCCCCAAAAGGAAGAAATCAGAACTAACGGTACGCTATCATGTGATCTGTCAGTTAACTTTACTAAATCCATACTTACTTAAGCATCGGAGAGCCTTCGGCCGGTACCACACCGGTACCCCAAGGATTTACCGAACGTGTCCTTTTGTAGGTACTTACCCCTCCAGAGTGGACCACTTACCGAGGACAGTCACCTACCGAAGGGATAATTTAACTAAGTTGACGAAATACGTACTAAACCACTTTTTCGCATCAACAGTAATAATTGCATATATGGGGTCAACTATTGCATAAATGGTATGCAATTGCATATCATGGTTTACAAAAGTCATTAAAAATGAATTTTATTCCAGTTTAGGCTTTAAAGAGACTACGCAACAGTGTACAATTACCCTTTCCTCCATCTGTTTTATTTGCAATCAATCAACACAACCAACATAACCAAAGGGCATTGGTTAATTTATGTTAATTCACTTCTGCAAAGCTTCATAACTGATTCAGTAGCAAAACCGAGCTAAACCTAATAATAAAATAAATTGAAAATTGAAATTGCAAACTAATTAAAATAAATATAATTAAATACAATGATTGAATATACAAAGTTACAACCTGCAAATCTATCCATTGTAACATGATATTTAAATCACAATAAAAATTACATTTAAAACTAAAAATACTCAAAATGAACTAAGTTATCTAGCAGTTAGAAGATCAGGAGCAACAGAGTCTAAGAAAACCTTTCTTTTGTTCTCCACAATCCTAACCTTAAACACAAGCAAAATAGAAAGAAAATAACTTTGTTGAAAGGCCTTGGGTTTTCATTTATGCAATTAAAAAAAAAATGTCTTAATCAAGTACATCAAAAATCTGACCAACAGAAGCTCTATATTTTGACTACCTAATAAATTTTTGTTCACACAACAGACCCCCATCTTCCTTTTCAAGTTCTAAAAGTTGAGTTTAAACATATCAGCACCCTTCATGTATTTGGAATTCAAGCAAACACATACCATCATAAAGGGTACATAAATGATCTCCGGGTTTCTACATGGCACATCTTAAGAGACTGAAACGAGTGCTTCATACCAGGCACTAATGCTTTCAATACTGGCTTCAGATAACCAACAAATAACTGAAACATCGACTTGCTTGCCAAGTCCTGTGTGAAGTTCCCACCACAATTAAATCATACACAATCAGGGGCCTCATGGTATTTATATATAATCAGATCCAGAGGCACTATAACAACCCAGAAACGCACAGTGGGAAAAGAAATACAAAATTTGGATAATTAATTTCTGGAATTGTTAATATGTAATCAGGGTAGAGACCAAGCTAAACAGTGAAGTTCATGAGCAGTTAGAGAGCACAGAGCACCAACGAAGCTAACTTTGTAACAGTGAAAAAACTGAAACAACAATTCAAAGATTAGCAATTTACAGCACCAAAAATCACCTCACTCACATCATATAAACAAGATAACAAAATCCTTGATTTAATTATCAAAAACAAAAATGAAAGCTGGTTGGCTGACTTAATAGAGATTACTTACTAACAATCATAACAGAAAATAAAAATATATGCGGCAAAATTGGAGTTGTCTATCTTTTGGCACAAAGAGGGAAGACAAATAGATGTTTACCTAGAGCAGCAAGTTACTGAAAAGCAAAAATAGAGCAGTTCGTTAAGTGCATAACTTTAATTTTCTAACTTCTTCAATCAACTGGACAATAATCTACCAAATTCTCATTTACAGCCAAAATTGTAACTCACATATTAAATTTTTGGGTAAACTACAGTAAACCCCCCAACCTATAGGGTCATTTACGAGTTCATACCCGATTTTGGGGACATTTATGGGTACATACTCAATGTCACGGAAAATCTACATATTGCCCCCTCCGTTAGCGAGTTCGTCAGGAAATCTATTATGTGCCTACGTGGCGTCTAGCCTTCTGTAATTCAGGAAATCTGTTAAGGGCATTTTCGGCATCTCACGTCCCCGGGTTTCGCGCCCAAAACAACACGTGGCATTATGTAATTAAAAAAAATCAAAAAACCCCCGAATCATGTTCCAGAAGCTCGTCGTCTATAACCCCCCTCACCGAAATCAATTTTCCCCCCAAATCGAAACCGATTGCACAAATTGAAACCTAATCCCCATTTTGCATCGATCGAAAGCGCAAAGAAAGCTGGGTTGCTGTAATTCGAGATGCTATGGGGTATTCGTCCTCGTGGTTGTCATGCTCCTCGTTACTGTAAGTTGAAGGTAGTTTTAACTTTTCTTGCTTTTTGGTTTCCTCGCAAAGGGTTAAGATGCGTGCGGTTTGATTTTGTCTGAACCTTTTAGTTGCTTTGAAGTGTGCTTGATAGTGATATTTGTGGTCCATGGTCCATTTCTGTCATTGTGTTGTTGGAAAGGCATAAAAAAAAAGCACCTTTTTTTTTTAAAACCAAACTGCTTTTGATTCGAGACAGTACTTAGTGGTCCAAAACCTCTGCATTTGTTTATGTCCTTGTTTAGTCACCAGTTAAATATTGAACAATTGTGCTTTGATAGGTTTGACTGTTATGTGGCTTTGTAGGTGAAGATGATAAGTTTACTATTCGAATGAACCATGGGGGTTCTTTATGTGACAACCTGTATGTAAATGGGACTCTGGATTTCATTGATTTTTGCGATAAGGACCAAATGTCTATGTTTGAAATTGGTCTGATGGTTAAGGAGTTAGGCTATGATGGTATAGTGTTATATCACTATGAGCTTCCAAACTCTGCTTATGTAGAGAAGCTTATGTTTGATGAAGATGTTATGAAAATGTGTGAATGTGTGCCAGGAGTAAGGGAGATAGATATATCTTTAACACAGTTGGCTGATGACCTTTATATCTTTTTAAACAAACACAAAGAGATCGAGCTGCAAAGGGTGGAAAGTTCTGGGGTACAAAAACAGAGGTTAGTCGTGATTGAGGATATAGGATGTGTTGATTCTATTCCTCCTGTTCCTTATAAGACAAAGAGCAATGTTGAGTAGCCAACGAATGCAAAGGGTAAAATAGTGAAGATAGTGGAGCAAGAACCAGTGGAGGATGTTGGGGATTTTTTAGAACCTGAGGCACCAAAGAATGCAAAGGGTAAAACAGTGGCTGAGGCAACAAAGAAGGTAAAGGTTGCAAGGTCTTCAAAGGATAAGGAAGTGGCTGAACCTGAGCCACCAAAGAATGTAAGGGCTACATGGTCTTCAAAGGGTAAAGAAGTGGCTGAACCTGAGGCACCAAAGAGGGCAAGGGCTACAAGGTCTTCAAAGGGTAAAGGTGTGGCAATGGCAAGTGCAATAGAAGGGGAAGATAGTGATGCATCCTTATCAGATGCATCTACTTTTGTTGACAGTGAGTATGAGGGGGGAAAACATTGAAGAGATAGCTGAGGAAACCATATTTTTGCAACATTGGATTCCAAACCATGCCCCAGTTGAAGATACTTTTCAGCCTCTTAAAGATAAAGAGATAAATGAGGGTGAATGCGGTGCTGTTAATGAGGGTGAAGGTCCAAGTGGGGACCAACCTTTACATGCTGATCCAAGTGGGGACCACCTTTCACAAGCTGGTCCAAGTAGGGACCACCCTTTACAAACTGGTCAAAATGAAGACCAACCTTAACAGACTGGTCAAAATAAGGAGCAGCCTTCTCAAACTACGGATTTTCACCACACAAATCTTGAAGACGCTAGATTGGAAGAGGGGGATCAAGCAGTGAAGGATGAGTTAAGAAGTGTTCATTCATATGAAGATGATGAAACAGTTGCAAGGGGGAAAAAATTCAAACACTATAACCATGAAACAGACAAACAAAATCCTGTTTTTGATACTGGAATGATATTCAGTGACTGCAAGGTTTTCAAAGAAGCTGTTCGTGAATAGTGCTTGTTGAGTGGGAAAGAGGTCACTTTCACCAGGAATGAAAAGTATAAGCTGAAGGCAGTTTATAAAGCAGTGAGCTGTCCATGGCAGATTTATGTGGCTTGGAAAAACCCTATAGATTGAAGCTTGGTGGTGAAGTACTATAATCCCAATCACAATTGTGTTAGAGTATTTGAAAACACACAAGCCTCAAGTAAATGGTTGACAGAGAAGTTCCTGCCTAGGATTCAGTCAAATCCCACCATGCCTCCACAGTCTATAGTGAATGCAGCATCTTCTGAGTTTAAAGTAGGTATATCTAGGATGAAAGCTTACAGGGCAAAGGCAGACTCGCTTCGAATGATTGAAGGATCAGTTGCTGAGCAATATGCCATGCTATGGGATTATTGCCATGAGCTGGAAGACAAAAACCCTGGCTCCACAACAAAGATGCAGTGTGAGTTTGTTGATGGTGAAACTGTTTTCAAGCGTTTGTACATTTGTTTAGAACCATTAAAGAGAGGGTTTAAGATGAACTGTAGGCCTTTTATTGGGTTAGATGCCTGCCATTTAAAAGGGGTTTATGGTAGACAGTTGCTTACAGCAGTTGGGATCGATCCCAATAACGAGACTTGGGTGCTAGCATATGCTGTGGTTGAGATGGAAACAAGGGAGTCATGGACATGGTTCATTGATCTGTTGGCCAAGGATGTGGACATTGTTAATTCTCATGGATGGGCCTTTATATCTGACAAGCAAAAAGGACTGCCTGGTGCATTTGAAGACATTGTGCCTAATGCTGAGACAAGATTCTGTGTGAGGCACCTTTGGGATAACTTCAACAAAATGTATAAAGGTAAAGTATTGAGGGATTAGTTATGGACATGTACTAGAGCTACCAATGTGCCCTGTTTTAAGTATCAAATGGAAGTAATGAAGACCTTAGATAGCAATGCATAGGAGTGCTTGTTGAGAAGCCACCAATACAATGGAGTAAGTCTCATTTCAAAACACATTAAGTGTGATATGCTGCAGAATAACTTATGTGAAAGCTTCAACAATAGTATCAAGACAGCAAGGGACATGCCAATTATCACAATGCTAGAGATGATCAGGTGCTTGTTGATGAGAAGGATCCAGTGGAGGAGGGACAAGATGAGCAGTTGGGCTCATCAAATATGCAAGAACATTTTTGACCATGTGCAACAGAAAAGTTAGAAGCATGTAATTGTACTATGTAGTGGTCTGGTGGTCCTAAATATGAAGTGGATGCAGGAAGAGGTGACCAATATGTGGTGGATTTGGATAATCACACTTGTTCTTGCAGAAAGTGGGACTTGTCAGGCATTCCTTGTGCTCATGGAATTGCTGCCATACATTACAAAAGAGGTAAAGCTGTGGAGGATTATGTGCATTCATACTATAGCAAGGACAGTTACATGGCCCTCTATAACAATCTCATTATGCCAATTAGTGGATCACAGCTATGGGAGAAGACCAATAGACAGCAATAAAGCCACCAGCCTACACTAGACAACCTCGAAGACCTAGAAAGGTGAGGATAAAAGGAGCTGAAGAGAGAATAGATAAGACTGGAAAAAAATGGTTAGGAAGACAAGGAATGCAAATGAGGTGTTTGTATTTGTGGCTTAACTGGCCATAACAAAACCACTCACCATCGGAATCTACCTCAAAAGGAAAAACCCCTTTCAAGGGGTAAAGGAAGACCAAGAAAAATATCTAACCAAGACCTTGCAGTTGCTGCTGTGAGTGCCTATTTTTATTACTAGGCTATTGATGAAATGTTATGTTGTTTCTTCCTTAAAATAGAAAAGCAATTTCATTGTTTTATTGTTTGAAGCTGAAAGTGTATTTTATCTGTAGGATGAAGCAAAAGCAGCTGCAAGAGTTAGGAGAAAGCTTGCATATGCAAGGGCAAAGGCTGCTGCTGCCGCAAAGAAGGCTGCATTAAATGCTTCCCAGCCAAATGCAACTGAAACTGCTGGAATATGATTGAGAGCATCCAAGAGACAGAGAACATAGGCTCTTAGTTCTTAGTTCTTAGTTTATGCAAATTCCATTTTATTGTGAACAAGTACAACTTCTGGTTTTGTGATGTGGCCTGATAAGTTTACTTTTGGTAGCTGTTTTATTGTATTCCAGATGAGGTGCTCATGTTCGTTTTGCAAATTTGAGCTGCAAATGTTGGAAAAGTATGTATGTATTTTGAACTCATAATATAATGGAATTTGCCTTCAAGCAATTGTTCAATTGGAAATTCCCTAACAATTGTGCATACATAAACAGTCTGCATTTCCAAATTGCCTCACAATTGTTCATACATAAACATCTTTCATACAACTTCACATGGGAAATTACAAGAAACAGACCTTTCATACACAAAGCACTTTGATTTCCCAAAATGTCCCACAAATGACCACAAAAAACATCACCCAACTCTTCTAAGATATAGACCCTAAAATGTAAGTGCTAATTTCACATTCTTAGAAGATCCAGAGTCTCTCCATTCCAGTACTAGCATTCCCAACAACACAATCAAAAAAATCCAAGAACCCAGAACACTTGCTCGTAGAAATCTTTGTGCTTTCAAGGCAGCTCCAACATCTTTTTTCAATTTTCGGTTTTCCTCTTCTTCCTTACACAATCGTTTCAATAGTCCAGATATTACAATCTTGGACCTTTCGCATACCTATGGATCATACCATTCAAAGAATGCACAACCTCTTCTTACCCCATAATCGGCGTAGCCCCAAAATCTTCTCCCAGGGTTGTTGTCAGTCCACGACGTCGTTAGACGACATTGATTGCCGCAATGACAAATGGGCTGGCCCATTTTGCATCTTTGATTTGTAGACATCATCGACCTCGTCGACATCGTCGTCTTTGTCTTCTTCGAATTGGAACCTGGGCATCCACTTCTATCAATTTTGGGGGTTAGGTCTGAGTGGGGCTTAGATATGGAACTCAATTTGGGGGTTTTCTGTTTTTCTTTTTTGAATTAAAGTAAACCACGTGTTGTTTTGGGGGCGAAACCTAGGGACTTGATCAGCATAAATGCCCTTAAAAAATTGTCCAGCTAGACGCCACGTAGGTACATAACAGATTTCCTGACGGACTCGCTAACTAAGGGGGCAATATGTAGGTACCCTAAATGTCCCCAAAATGTCCCCAAAATCGGGTATGAACTCGTAAATGACCCTATAGGTTGGGGGGTTTACTGTAGTTTACCCTAAATTTTAAAAGGAACAAATAAATGGCAAAACCCAAATGCAGTGAAGCTAAAACATTGCCCCCGGAAAGAATGGCAAAGCCAGATATTGTTCTCGAAATTGTACACATCCAACATCAGTCCCCTCACTCCATTCTAAAAACAGCACACAAGTTAAGAAAGAGGTTTGTATAATTAAGGAATAAAAGATGCAATCACAGATAATTTCATTCTAATTTTAATTTCCAGGAAACAAAGTAAAAGACAGGAATAACATTCCAAACGTATCATACTCTGCTGTTTTCAGTGACTTGATGATTTCGTTTTTAAGAAACTACAGAAACAGAAACCGTAAAGTTCAATTCTCATATCCTTAGTGTGAGAGCAAATATTTTCATCTCCAATCACGGCACGCCACGTGGAAAAGAAGATTATCTCTTAAATTAATTAATTGAACCAATTTATCTGGCCAAATAATTAATAGGGATATATATCTTAATTAATAGGATATTATATTTATTTAAGAAGATAATATCATTAATTCAAATATTATCCTAATAAAGAGAAGATAATATCGTAAATTAAGATATTATCCTAATAAAGAGAAGATAATATCATTAAATCAGATATTATCTTCAATAAAGAGATATAATCAAGTCCCACTCGATCCCTACGAACTTGGGTAGAGAATAAACTCAGCATATTCTCTACGAAACCGTAGCCCCGAGGCTCCTATAAATAGATGACTTCCCTCATCATTCAAGGTACATCTAAACCTACTCCTAATACCCGAGAAAAATATCCGAAGCTCTCTCTCCCTCTCCACTCCATATTTTCTCCACACGGCTCCGGCCATCACACACTGCTTCGGCCGCCCGGTTCACATCCTACATACAACTCCGTACCCTTTGCTTAGCTATTGTTTTCCTACAAACATTCGAATTAACTTAGGCATCGGAAGGCCTTTGGCCAACACCCCATGGGTGTGGTCTATTTACTCCAATCTTTTTTATAGGAAACGAGGAAGAGAGAAAAGGAAGATCGAAGGTTGAAGGATCTAGAAGAGAATATTCTCCCGTGAGATTATTTGCACAAACATTTGGTGCTTTTATTGAGAGCACGAGTTATACTCAACGCGTGCTCAAGGAATTCGTTCCTCCTATTTTCCAATCCACCGAAGTCTTTCAAACAACCATGGTTGGAAGCAAGCGCACGAAGAGCAAGACCACCGCGATGGCTCAATCTGTGATGGCCCAAAGCTACTCCTCCCACGATCCTATGATCGACATGGTGGCTCCACCACCTCTCGCCGCTATGAACACACAGCAGCCACCTCATGTGATTGGAACCATCGTGCTACCTGTCGGACTCACAACGAGGACCACCGCACAGAGGCCTACCATCTCAAGGCCCCGTGGCCGGATCTAGCCACCTTCATAGCACCGCAGTTGAGCGTGGTGGAACCTCACATCAAGGTGGGCTCACTACTATCGCCGACTTTGGCCCAATTTTGGAGCAACTTCAAGCATTCCCTCCATTGCCTCCACGCTCGATGCACACTCCGATGTACACATCCAATGAAACCCTAGCTCGTGTGCAATTGGGCTCCACACATTTCTCTCCTCTCGATCCCTGAAGTCAAGTAGACCTTAATCTGAGAGTTGACCAGCTAACTTAAAGAATAGACGACCAAAACAATTTGATGAGGCAGCTCTTCAACCAAATAAACTTGGCCTTGGACAACAGGGCGAAGAGAGAAGGATGAACGAATGCGCTGATAGGTAGTTCTGTGGGAACTGAGCAGGTCGAGCAAGAGTAAGCAGACAAGGAGATGCACAACAAGTGATCAGCTTGTCGCATGTCGCAAGCATCTGCAAGCCACACTTAGAGCAGACGAAGTCTCCCATCTAGATTGCATTTAAGGACCAACGTACGCCATAGGCTGGGCCCAAGACTTGACATCCACGCTCACCTGGGCCCATAGGGAAACATTCATAAAAGGCTAGGCTCCCAGGGAGGTCAACTTGACGGCCATCGCGATGAGGATCGAGAAGAAAGGCGCTTCGCTGCCCTCTCACAGAGAAATATTCACGAAAAGCTAGGCCCCCAAGTAAGTCAACTTGATAACCCTTACAATGAGGACCGGGAAGAAAGACGTTCTGCTGCTCGCTCTTGAAGAACCAATTCTCATTGCCAAGTTACAGACAATCCATCACAAGCGCAGTCCACTAACACGCCTCCTAAGCAGCGCAGCAGAGAAGGTCGACCCTTGCAAACCAACGAGGAAGTTAATCAGCCTCGTCCAAATCGTAAGGAAGACGTTGAGAAGCTTGTGAATAACCGACTTCGAGACTTAAATCGTAAGGAAGATTCACTACGCGTGGACGTAGACCAAGCAAACTCCTCACCTTTCACCTCTAAAATCGAGCAGGCTGCTCCCTCGAAACGATTCTCAACGCCCTCTTTCACATGCTTCAAGACCCTTATGATCCTCTACAAAGCCGAAGACGTGCTAATGTGTAAAGTGTTTGCAATGACCTTACAAGGAGTAGCTATGGACTAGTTTCATACCCTGCCAACATCCTACAACTGGCAATGCAGCCACCATCCTACAACTGGCAGTCATCCAACAGATGGGCTTAGAAACAAAGATCAATAAATCAGCCAAGTCGCTAACTGGCTTCAATGGAGCAACAACGGTTACTGTGGGCACGATAGATCTCGACGTCTACTCCCCACCTGTAATCAACTCGCAAACGTTCATGGTCATTAATGAAGTCTCACCCTACAATGGCATTCTAGGTAGACCATGGATCGGAAAGATCAATGCCATCACCTCCGCCACACATCAGAAGATCCGCCACCCAATCACTGGGGGCGGTATCGGCCAAATCAACAACGATCAGGCAATGGCGAGGAAATGCTCAGCTCAAAGGCTGAAGAGAAGCAAGCAAGCACAGTTTCTCCCTTAGAATCAAGCAGATTTGAAGGGTGTAGAACAAGCGAGGAGAAAGCAGATCCCGCTCCTAATGGCCGAGCAGACCAGAAAGGAAAAGGAATAACTACTCGAGGGAATCCGTTCGGAGGTCTCTCCTGAAGAAGGATGAAAGCCCGAAGAGGATGTCGAGCTAGTACCCCTTGATTCTGATAAGCCAGAGAAAAAAGTGCGAATCGAATCGCGCCTAAGCTGGGAGAAAAAGGCAGAGCTTGTAGCCTTCCTCTAGAACAACAAAGACGTATTTGCATAGTTGCCATCCGACATGCCTGACATCGATCCCCAGATCATCTACCATCTCCTACACGTCAGCCCAGCTATCAAGCATGTAGCGCAGAAAAGACATAACTTCACCCCTGAGTGGGTTACCGTCATTGAAGCCGAGATCAACAAACTCCTAGCTGCCGGTTTCATTGAAGAAGTCTCCTACGCAGAATGACTGGCAAACATTGTTCTAATAGCAAAGAAAGATAAAGGCCTGTGGAGAGTGTGCGTCGACTACACCGACCTCAACAAGGCATGCCCTAAAGACAACTTTCCACTGCCAAGAATTGATCAGCTTGTCGATTCGACTTCTGTCAATTAACTGCTAAGCTTCACGGACGCCTACTCCAGTTACAACCAAATCATGATGCATGGAGATGACAAGACAAAGACCTCCTTCATCATCGAAAAAGGTACATACTGCAACAAAGTCATGCCATTTGGGCTGAAGAACGCCGGAGCAACCTACCAAAGGCTAGTAAACAAAATTTTCAAGTTGCAAATCAAAAAGACTATGGAGGTCTACGTAGACGACATGCTAGTCAAAGCTCCTGAGCGAGCAGACCACATCAAGAACCTTGCCGAGGCATTCAACTTACTCTAAAAATACAACATGAAGCTGAACCTAAGAAAATGCATATTTGGAGTCTTGTCCGGCCAATTCCTTGGATACTTAGTCACCCAAAGAGGAATTGAGGCATATCCAAATCAAATCAAGGCTATACTCAATATGAAGTCACCTATCACAACAAAGGAGATACAAAGTCTAACGAGTAGTGCGACAGCTCTCAACCGATTTCTCTCAAGATCTACCAACAAGTGCAGGCTATTCTTCAAAGCCTTGAAGAAAGGACACAAAGATAAGTGGGATAACGAGTGTGAAGTAGCTTTTCAAAACTTGAAAGCCTACCTAACTTCACCTCCCTTACTCTCAAAATCGATACCAGGCAAAGACTTGTACATCTACCTAGCAGTGTCCAACTCGGCTGTCAGCTCAGCTCTCCTCCGAGAAAAGCTAGGGGCACAACATCCAGTATTCTACACTTCAAAAGCACTCCTCGATGCAGAGACTCGCTATCTGAAAATGGAGAAGCTCATTTTTTCGCTTGTAGTTTTTGAGAGAAAACCAAGGCCCTACTATCAAGCACATCGGATAATTGTCATGACAGAATTTCCTTTGAGATCAATCCTCCACAGCCCCGACGCTTATTAGCGACTCATGAAATGGGCTATTGAACTCAATCAATACGACCTCCTCTACCGGCCAAAGACTGTTATAAAAGCCCAAGCTTTAGCAGATTTTGTTGTAGAGTTTACTCTGACAGCAGAAGAAAAGAAGATGGTCACAAAAAGCAAGGAAAAAGGAGACGACACCTCCCCCACCGATTCAAACCTACCTAACGACATGTGGCAGCTGCATGTAGACAGAGCTTCAAATCACAAAAGAGCGGGGGTAGGCGTCGTCATAATCACCCCAGACGGAACTTTGTTGGAACAAGCTATCATACTATGCTTCAAACAACTAGGCAGAATATGAGGCATTGCTTGCAGGACTGCACCTAGCAAAAGAACTATCGATCAAGAGATTGGCCATCTACTCAAACTCCCAGCTAATCACGAATCAAGCTTCAGGCAAGTACATGGCAAAACATCCAAGAATGGCTCAATACCTTCACAAAGTCCAAAGACATTTGAAAGAATTCCCTACTTTCACCATCCAACAAGTTCCACGGGTAGAGATCACTCATGCAGATGCGTTGGCGAGCCTAGGATCAGCACTGGACACCCAGTTCAAACCCTCCATCCTGGTCAAACACCTTGACCGGCCAAGCATTGAAAAAATAGAGCCGATCGACTCAATGCAGATTGATGAAGACCCCAGCTGGCAAGACCCCATCATCGACTACTTAGTGAATGGAAATCTGCCAACGGATAAGTCTAAAGCTAGGAAGGTTAAGCAAAAAGTCGCGATATACTACATGTAAGGCGACAAGCTCATTCGCAGATCATACTCCGGCCCTCATCTCATTTGTATAAAATACCCTCAAACACTTGAGGTCCTCTGCAAAATTCACGACAGCGAGTGTGGCAACCACTCTGGGGGCAGATCACTCGCCCATAAGGCTCTAAACGTAGGCTATTTCTGGCCTACAATATGCCCCATGACTCCACTGAATATGTTAAAAGATGTGATCGCTGCCAACGGTACAAGCCAGTTCCAAACCTGCGGGCCGAGATCTACCATCCGCAAAACAATCTGTGGCCTTTCATGCAATGGGCCATCGACTTAGTAGGCCCATACCAATGGCATCTGCTAAGAAAGAAATAATGATCGTAGCCACTGATTACTTGACTAAATGGATCAAGGCCGAAGCTCTATCCTCTACTAAAGAAGTTGATGTGGAACAATTTATCTGGAGAAACATTAAATGTCTGTTTGGTTGCCCATAATCATTATTTACCGACAATGGCTCACAATTCATTAGCAAGCAGATCACCTCCTTCTTCAAAAAGTATGGCATCAAGCAGCATCTATCTACCCCGAGATATCCTTAGGACAACGGCTAGGCCGAGGCATCCTACAAAATAATACTAGACTGTATAAATAGAGATTAGAAGGCGCTGAAGGAAAAAGGGTAGATGAGCTCCCTGGGGTACTATGGGCTTATCGCACCACCAAGCGAAGATCAACTGGCAAAACCCCGTGTTCCCTCACCTATGGAACTGAAGCGATCATTCCTCCTCACGTCACTGTCCTCTCTATAGGCATTGAAGTGGGCAGTATTGAGCAGAACTCCGAGCAGATGAGGCTCAACCTTGGCTTACTTGAAGGCGAGCGCGAGGAGGCCATTGTTCGAGTCGCCTCCTATCAACAGCAGTTGAAGTCTTACTACAACAAAAGAGCCAAGATCAAACAGTTTCAACCAGGTGACCTTGTGCTAAGAAAGACCTTCATCACTACACAAATACAAGGTTACATAAAGATGAAACACAATTAGGAAGGGCTTTACGTGATCATCCAGTCCGGAGGTAGAGGAAGCAATACGCTTGATGTAATAACCCAAACCTAAATGAATATTTAATTAGTAATTTATTAAGAGGAAAAGACAATTTTGCCCTTGGAATAATTTATAAAAGAAAGATTGACTTTTTGACCGAGAAGGAATTTGATAATTTCACGCACATCGTTGCGTAAAGCACGACGAAGTGAGTCCATAGACACGAAGTGGGCTTGAATCGGAGCTTTAACGAAGAAAATAGGGTTAAAATACTACGAGGGGCGAAACAGTAATTTGGAAAATCATATTTTTTATAACCTCATTCTTTCTCTTCTCCCTCAGTTTCTCTATCTCTCTCTCTCTCTCTCTCTCTCTCTCTCTCCCTTCGACATTTGTCCAGCCGTCACCTTTCAACCGCCAGAGCTTCCGCCACCGACCACCCCTGCCTTTGCCGTCGGTGCCAAAAAGACCAGCTCGGTTCTGTCTTCAAGCCCCGATTCCGCCGCTAGCCGCCATGAAATTGCCGGAAAAATTGAAGGGAAGTCGCCGAGTTTGACAGAACTTCACGGCTGTCAATCTCCATCATTCGGCCACCAAATCGGACAATTCAGGTATGGATTTTGAACCTCTCAAGCTATTCTAGCTGCCTATTGGGTAGGATTCAATCGGTTCTCAGCGTAGGTAATTGATTTTCAAATTGGAAATTCGACCGATTTTGGGATCTCGATTCTGGCCACTTCCGGTTAGTTTTTGGGGTAGGTCCAAGAACAAAAGTGGCTCCAAATATGGTGTTATACCTAGGGTAGGAGTTTGGAGCCATGGTTTTGAGATTTTCCGGAGATGTGTAATCGCTTTAGACACCCAGCGCTGTCGGGGAGTGTGGCGGCGCGTGGGTGAGAGTAGTGAAGTGGAACTGTGTCTCAATGAGATCCTTAAGTTGTCACGAGCGTGTAGGAATTCGCGGATCTCAATTTGGATACCGTTTGAGCCTCGAACGGATTGTTGCATATTGTGCGATTTCTGAGTTCAATATGGTTGATCCGTTGGATCGTAATCTTTTTTAGATACGTTACTCTAGACAATTTCAGAATCGTGTAGGATTCGACGGATCGTGAATCAGAGTCTTGGATACTCCGAAATCTCGAACCCTAGGGCTATGGTTTAGAAATCGTGCGATTGTACGATCGTGATCAATTCGACCGTCCGATCGAGACCAAACCCTCGAGACATGTGTCCTAAGTATATTGGAACTTCTAGAGGCTTCAGGATCATAATTGCGAGGTCATGGACCCGCGGGACCCCGGGTTGACTTTTTGGGACTTTAGCGCTTTTTGAGTCCCAGGATACTGCTAAACTATTCCAAGTGGAAGGAAAGCTTTTATGGCCATAGGAACAACTTTAATCTGACGCACGTACTTCTAGGAGCCGGGGGTCAGTGTTTTTAAATTAATAATATATTGAGTATTGTATTAATAGAATATTATGGTCATTGAATCAGGCACCCGGGCACCAGTTGACCCACAGGAGGGACCTTCAAGAGGTCCAGCGAGCACGGACTACCAGTGAGTGGACTCTTTGTTTTTCTAAATGAATTTAAAGAGTTCAGTTATAGTATTTGATCTTGAATAAATTTTATTCAAATATTAGTGTTATAAGCTGTTCTATGCTTTTGAATATTTTATTTTGCATGCTTCCGAGTGGAATACCCTTTAAAGGATATAAGAAAAGAAATTCTAGTTAATTATCAGATTATCAGATAAATGGTAGTAGAGTTTTAGAGTTTACAGAAATTCAGTTATTCAGCAGATTGTCTTCAGAAACTTTATATGTTCGTAAACCACCTTGTACCTAGATATACAAATGTTGCCTTTGGATTTTATTGGTAGCCTTCAGTTTAGTCAGCATGCTTGATAGTTGCCCCACGAGTTCTATGGTACCTGAACTCGTGTGGAGCGAGTAGTGCGGATCATGCTGACTACGGTCCACTGAATCCTGCGAGTTGCGGCTCGGACTGACCTCGTGTCACTGAGACCTGCGAGTACGTATCACCCATGGTGATGCAAGGAATTGACGAAATAAAAGGTACACCTAAGTGGTAGTTTTAAACTGTTTTCAATGCCTTAAGAAATTAATGTTGACCATGAGTATGTTTTGGCTTATATACATGTATAATTATATAAGTGCATTGATTTCAGAAATAAAGAGAATAATTCAGTTTGTATAACTGTTTTTACAGTGGGGTTAGTATGTTCATATGCTATTTTCTAAACTTTGATTTTTGGGTCCACTCACTTTTTTTAATGTTTTGCCCCCCCAGGCAGTAGGCGTGCACAGGGATCCACCACCGGGCCATTTTCCACCTTCCGTGCTTTCCTTTTTGATGTAGGACTTTTGTTTTGTAAAAGGATTGACTCCTTGTAAATTCTTAGTAGTCGCTCTGATATTTTGCCCTAGACTTAGAATTTAACTGTTGGAATGTATATATACGTATGCTGGCAGTTGGTTGTATATATATATACTTGTTTGACAGGTGTAAATGTTTTGGTATTAATCCAATTACAAGGGAGACTCTGTCGATTTTTTGGTAGAGGTCAACCTTGTTATTTTATCGTGCTTTGTATAGAAGGGCAATTAGGTCATTCGTGACCGACATCCGCCAGGTGTCGGACACGCACAGGGTCTGGCTCGGATTCCAAAGCGGAATTTGGGTCGGGTCTTGTCACTTAACACCATGAAAGGGAGGGAAATCCCACGACAATGGAATGCCTACCACCTCCAAAGATATTATCCATAAACTTCCTCCTACCTGCTCAGTCCCCAGCAGATGACTGAGCACTACACATTTCTGAAGAAGAGAAGCAACTACTGCAAATTCCAGAATATGCCGCAACAAAAAACAGTTGCCCATAAGCAGCCCCCTTCGAGTGAAACAGGGCGACGACTAGAAGCATCCTTCGGAAGACGCAGCCCGCAAAAAAGCGTCCTAAGGGAGACACAAGGTGCGCCAGGAATTTCCTAAGGGAAGTATCCAGGTTCTTATTCATTTCCTAAGGGGCCAGGATAGTCATACAGTTGCCCATAAAAAGCGTCATATGGGAGACGTAGGGCGACGAGCAGAAGCGTCCTTCAGGACATGCAGCCCGCAAAGCAGTGTCCTAAGGGAGACGCAGGGTGCGCCAGGAATTTCTTAAAATGAGGTCTCCATCCGTTTCCTAAGGGAGGCAGGATAGTCAAATAGTGGCCCATAAGCAGCGTCCTAAGGGAGACTCATGATGACGATTAGAAGCGTCATTCGGGAGACACATCCCACAAAGTAGCATTCTAAGGGAGCTCAGGGTGAGCCAGGAATTTTCTAAGGGAGGTATCCAGGTTCCTATCTGTTTCCTAAGAGGGCAGGATAGTCATATAGTTGTCCACATAAGCAGCTTCCTAAGGGAGGCGCAGGGCAATGACTAGCAACGTTCTAAGCGTTCTCCAAAAATGCAGAATACGCCCTGAGTCCCTCAAGGGGGACTTTGGCTTTTGACCAAATCCTAAGGGAAAGGCACAACCAAGACACTAGCCAGTTACTCAAGTAGTTCACAAGGCAACATGCAAATTGAAGTTGAAAAAATAACTGAAATTTCCGTAGTAAAGTGACCAACCGGCAAAGTTCAACAAAAAAAAGATGGTCAAGCAAGACCAATTATTCTAAACAAAGAGCAGACTACAAAATCTTAAAAGAAATAAAGGAGTCTTCATCTACTTCTAGACGCTAGCAAGAGATCCCTGATTTATGGACTCTTTAGCATTCGCCTGATCAGCCACACTCTCAGCAGCTCCACCTGCTTGATCTACCACGTCTACCACCACCTCTTTTTTGAAGGAGATGAAATGTTGCTTCCCTTTGTTTTTCCAAAGAAAGACTTGAGAAAGCACCAAGATCGCCAGCCTGACAGATTTGATCAACCAGCTCAACACAAGTGGATGGACTTGACATAAAGTTCATCTTGAGCAGATCAGACACGCCTACATCCCCTGCAGGAGTGGACTTGTCCACCTTGGGATAAGTCACTGACGTTGCAGAAAAGCCTTCACCCGGGCAAATGACTATCATGCTTTCCTAGCCTCTGCCAACCTCATTTCCAAAGGAATTGGCGACGACGAATCCACTCAATGCTTGATTGTTTGTGACTCAATAGCTGAAACATGATGGTTGGATGGATGAGCAGACTGCCCAGATCGACTTCCACTCTTCGACTGATGCAGACGACCAAAACTTCGGAGATGAGTATCTTCACCTCTTTGCTTCTCAATGGGTGAGCTAGACCGCACATGGACTACTTTGCGTAGCAGATCATGATCTCTAAACTCATCAGCAAGAGGCTTAAGGGGAACATCCCTAATGTTGCGCATACTGCCAATCTTCTTGCTATTTGCACCAACAAGATGTTTGACCCTGACAGATGACGCAGGAATAGGTCCTACTTGGGTCTTCTCAACAGAAATGAGCTTTGGTTTCTTACTCAATGGAGACACATTCCTCGCCCGTAAAGAAGTAGCTTGAGTTCTCGAAGGATTGACATCAGCCTTCCTCTTTGAGGGGGGTTTAGCAGAGCACTCCTCTTGTGCAGCATGCAGATCATCAGGGTTCAGACCATCCTGCTTCCATCTCTCGACATCCTCAGCAGGGGTAGTCCACTAACTTCCTCCTGATCGTTGCTTAGCGGCCACCGCCGCTCCAATTGCCTTTAGTTGCTAGTCATGACGGAAACCAACCTGGTCCCCGCCGCGAAAAAGAGAAGACGAAGAAAAAATTTACGTGCTCAACTTACTTTGGGATCCACAACAACTCCTCTCTTCAACAAGCAGTACAAATTCTCCAACTGGGAAGAGAAGCCATGTATTTATACAAGTTGGACAACCTGGGTCAAGGAGGAATCGCAAGCTTATTCCTATTGGGAATCCAATCGCAAGCTTATTCCTACTGGGAATTCAACTCCAACAACAGTAAGAAGCGTATGCCAATGAGGAATCCGATCTACAAAGAAGCCCAGACACAGTTGGGGAGCCCGAAAAAATAATTTCATCTCCTACATGCCACACAAGCGTCATGCAGAAGCTGGGGGGCATTTGTGGGAGCAAATATTTTCGTCTCCAATCACGACACACCACGTGAAAAAGAAGATTATCTCTTAAATTAATTAATTGAACCAGTTTATGTGGCCAAATAATTAATAGGGATAAATATCTTAATTAATAGGATATTATCTTTATTTAATAACATAATATCATTAATTCAGATATTATCCAAATAAAGAGAAGATAATATTGTTAATTAAGATATTATCCTAATAAAGAGAAGGCTCCTACAAATAGATGACCTCCTTCATCATTCAAAGTACATCTAAACCTACTCCTAATACGCAAGAAAAATATCTGAAGCTCTCTCTCCCTCTCTACTCTCCATATTTTCTCCACACGGCTCCAGTCACCACACACGGCTCCAGCAGCCCGATTCACACCCTACATACAACTCTGTACCCTTTGCTTAGCTATTGTTTTCCTACAAACATTCGAGCTAACTTAGGCATCGGAGGGCCTTTGGCCAACACCCCCCGAGTGTGGTCTATTTACTCCAATATTTTTTACAGGAAACAAGGAAGAGAGAAGGAAGAGAGAAGGTTGAAGGATCTAGAAGCGAATATTCTCCTGCGAGATTATTTGTACAAACACTTAGTTTCTTCTCAAACTCTTAGAAACCAAAACTGGCATAAGGAGAACTGAAATCACATTCCCTTAACTGATTAGTAACACTATTTTCTTGATTGTAAAATGAAATCAACACATGAACTTACTGAGATGGAGGAAGTAGCTGGAGAAGACGAAGTGGGTTTTTGGGTTTGGGCTAAAATCTACTCTTCATATGGAGAAGACGAAGTGGGGGGAGCTTCTTTAGGCTATGGAAAGCTGCGCAGCTGTGATTTTGACGAAATAGAGCTATGGTTGTGCAGAGCTGTAAAGGAGGAGATAGACGAAATGGAGTATGCACCTTGGGTTTTGAAGGGGTGATTTTTTTCCCTCTTTTAACTGGTTCACCAAAACAACCAGTTTCACTTGTTTTTAAAAAAACCCACGTGACTAGAATGTGATGGGCTGTACCAGTACAGTCGATGTAAAACAAAATTACTCAAAACACCCCAATTGCTTAAGCGAAAATTTTGTGGTACATCTGCTGTACCGGTACAGCCACTTATCCAATGGCTGAGTTTGCATTTTAAAAATGAAGGGCTAAGATTGAATGACCTGAAGACTTGTTGAGCCTGTAAACACAAATTTCTTGCGACAAATGAGACAAGAACACGTGTACAAAATAATATTTATATTTATGAAATTTAGGGTTACAATCTCAGTATTGAATCCTCTGATTCGATCTCCGAAGTGTTTAAAGAAAATTTGTGTTTGATACAAGGGTCGTAGAGACTTGATCTTGATCAAACAAGTAGCATGAAGCTTGTTTGGTGTTTGGGATTTTTCTATGGTGAAGGAACCGGCACGTATTTGTTGTGCTTGGTGGCTCTTCCAAAGTAGGGTGAAGAATGCAGAGAGTTTTCTGTTTCTTCTGAGTGCTAGGTTTTTTTCTCTGAGCCCCTCTTTCATCTTGAGGCCTCCGATTTATAGGTTCTTGTAGGATGCTTGACCTAAATAACTTTCCCTATTTAAAACCTTGTTTTGTGGGATTTTGATTTGATTTAAATCAATTCCCATAATCTGGCGATTTAACCAGATTATCTTCAATTGATTGACCTGATTAATATTTGATTTAAATCAAAGTCAATCACAGAAGATTTTTTCCTTTAATTTTGTCTTCATATTGAATTGTTTGATGCACTCCGTCGGATGTCGCCATGTGTCATTTTTGACAACTAATCCGATTTTGATGAGTCACACGCCACATGGGCGAATTACGAGGCCCACGATTTAATCCACTGAACCCTAATTATTTCTTGTCCAATGGAATGTTTTGGTAGATATCATTAAGAATATCTAATATTGAAACTTGTTTCCAACGTTGGTTTCCTCTTCTTTTTTTTCTTTTTTTTTTTGTAGATATCATTAAGAATATCCAATATTGAAACCTGTTTCCAACGTTGGTTTCCTCTTCTTTTTTTTTTCTTTTTTTTTTGTGTATGATATTATTAAGCTTAATAATATCCAATATTGGTAAGATCTTGGGAAGCAAGATACAAAATCCCATATTTTCCTAAACTAGGAATGAGAAACCCTAGCACCACTAGGAGCTTTGATGGTCTTTGGTTTCTTTAAATTGCACTATGTTCATGAATATTGAGATCAACCAAATAGAACAGCAGAAAAACTCCTCTTGTTGGCAAGAAGGTCTATGACTTTGAAGTTTGCATCATCCGAATTCTCAGCAAACAAAGTGGTGAGAGTTGCTTCTTTTCCTCGTTGTCTGATTCTCTCATACACATATATATATATATATGCCTACAGCCGCCAGTTGAAAAAAGAAAACTGAAGTTGCTAATTTTTTTTTCTACGGTCACAAGAACTCATCTGTTGGTTTATCAAGAAACTTGTTGGTAGGCTTGAACCCATTCTTTGTTTCATCATGTTTTTGTGTCAGTTTTTTTTTTTGTTTTTTGTGCAAGCAAGATTGGGGGGTGGAAGGGTTGGCAGGTTCGCTGGGCTTCGAAGTAGAAGCATGGAGGCGTCAGGCTTGGTGCGCGAGGTGGGCCTGAGCTGTGGTTGGAAGGAGCTTGGCCTTGTGTGTGAAGTGGCACATGCCTGGGCTTGGAGCAGGTTGAGACTCGAGCTGGGCTGCGTGCTGCGCTAGCTGGAGTGTGCAGACTGGGCTTTTTGCTGGAGCTGGAGGCGCAGGCCTTGGTGTGCGATATGGGCTCGAGCTAGGAGAGGCACTGGGCCTTGGTGTGCGACTTGGGCTGCGCAGGAAGAGAAGCTGGGCTGCGTGCTGGGTGGAGCTGGCGTTGGGCTTGCGCTGGAGCATTTGCTGGGCCTTCATGCTGGCTAGGTTGGAAAAGTGGGCATACTAGACTGCCCCCAATTCAGATTCCTTTTTTTTTTTTTTTTTTTTTTTTTTGCTGCTGCACATCTATTACTCTTTCAAAAAAAAATTTTTATTTTTAAATTTATGTATTTTATATGATGATATTTATACATATATATATATTTATACCTTTACCCGGCTCTTCAAACTTGTACAAGTCAGCTCTCTCTTTTTTATTTTTTTTATTTTTTTATTATTTTTAATAAAGTATGAAGTCACTAGCCTGATACTGAATATTGTTTCATGTCTCTCATCTTATACAAATGGCCTTCTTCAAGTGTTTTAAGAAAGGCACCGTTACTATTCTTGAGGATGAAAGTGATAGCCAGGACGAAGGTACCACACTGCTTGTAGGTGCGCCTCTCCTAGCTTCGGAGGTATCTGAGGTGGACAATTATCTTCATATTCCGTCTTGGTCTCAAGAGGTGTTTTGTCAACTTAGCAGCTTCATAAAATCCAAATCGACAGATAGAGACCTTCACTCCACTGTTTTAAGAAATGTCTATTTCCCTTTGGGATCTTCATGAAATCGGCGGTCTCCCTATTACAGGTCGATTTTATGATGAAGTTAATCCAACCACTGAGAGTCTCAACAGGAAGGACCATAAAGGCGTGTCTTATATCCCACATATTTGTCGCTACTTGTTCTTAGCGTACCACAAAATTTGACGGGACTCCAAAGGAGAATCTGGAGTGAGAATGACTGCTTGGATAAAGTACTGGTATCGAGGGCCATTCAAGGAAAATTGTACGGAACAAGTCACAAAAGCCAAAGGAAGACTCTGATCCGTCTGGTATCTGTGCGGCGGCACTGAAACGCACTGAAGAAGAGGAAGGGGTTTTTGAAGATTTGGGTATAGCTGATGAAGAGACAAGGATAGATACTACTTGGCTGCATTCCTTGCTTGCTGGTTGTGCAAATTTGTATTTCCCAAAGACGACGTAACTTTGATCAGACCAGGGGTTTTCAAAGTTGCCAGTCGAATGGCACATGGTGTATCATTTAGCCTAGCAGTTCCAGTATTGGCCAATATTTACAAGGGGCTGAATGATGATCCAGGAAATTGCACAACTGTTCTACCTTTCCATTATGTGTACGGGTGGTTGGGTGAATACTTCGACACACATTTTACATCATCTTCCGAGAAGTCCATTCCCATCATGGCAAGGTTCTCAGGAAGACTTTCGGTGAAATTTTTTGAAGATTTGACAGCTCGAGCTTTGTTCCGGACTTATGGTAAAGTGAAAATGAGTCGTCTAGCAAGAGTGTTTTCAGAATGCAAACAACTGACTGATGAAAATCATATTTCTAAAGAAGACTTTGAGTATTTGAAATGTCTTCGTTCGGGATTCGTTTCTCTACGACAGGAAAACTACAATTTTGCTATGTACAACATGTGCCAGGAGAACTTAAAGATGACGTCCGGAATGGGACTGTGCTATCAGTGTACTCATATTGGAAATCATGCTTGAAGATTGGCAGTGCATCTACAATAACCCTACCTACTAAGGACAATATTCGGGAGTTTGAGATTACATCCGATTATGTTATTTGGTGGTCGAAGGTGCATCGCTTTGAATCGATGAAATCAAAGACAATCTCAACTGTAGGCAAATCGTCGTCACTTTCTCAGCCAAAATCTCTTAAGTCTCATGGCAATGAAGTTTTAGTTCATGATAAACTCACCCGTGGTAGAGCGCTCCGAGTTCATCCAGAAGTTGAAGGTAGTTCTACTACTCCCGCACCTCGAGTTCAACACCCACCTCCAATTGATGTTCCTCCAACTCGAGTCCCTAATGATAAAGAAGAAACAGAAAGCATAGCAAATTCTCAAGAAGATTTCATTCCCCTCGGTCGACGGCTTCGCAATTTGAAGCGAGGGCATATAAGTAGCAATGAAGACAGTGAAGTCAACTTTAGGCATAAGAAGACAAGTGTTGGACCTCTCTATTGTGATTTGGACGCGGCATACCCACTTGATGACACATTTTTTTGTGATGTGCCCGCTGTTTCACAACCGGTTCTAATGAATGAGGTATGTATTTTATTTTGCCTTGAGCTTCCCCTTTTCTATACATATATATTAATTAATTAATTATATATATATTTTAGGGAGAAGTAGTGCATCATGTCCCTACTGTGTCTGAGCTTGTACCATTTAATCATTTGCCTATCGCAGAGGAAGATTATGCTTTGCGTTCGATAAGTGATTCAAGTGTTAGCCTAAGAGGTACAATGCCAATCTTTATCAGCTCCGTATTTAGAAATCTTTGATTCTACTTGCTTATCCATTACTCGTCGGTCAATGTAGGTTCGCTTGCACAACAACATTTATTAAAGCCAGCTAATTATGCATCCACTTCTGAAATGTCATGTGGGGAGCCCAAATTAGGTGTTGCAGATAAAACCCTTCGCAAAGTAATCTCCGTTTTAGGAAACCAAGTAAAAAGCGTAATCTTGAAGGCTTCATTGGAAAGGCTTCCCTCATTCAAAGATGAGCTTGACAAGTTGATGACTACTCTTGACAATGTAGGTGCGAACGTCTCATCTTTACGAGCTATGATCGATGCACTTATGGTGACTGCAATTGACTATCATTCTGCACACTCTACTTACTGCCAAAAGCTATCTCCCGAGGCTCAGAGCGATCATTTAGCCGCAGTTGACTCTGCACTTTCTATTGCCTTAGCTCTGCAACAAGTTGAAGAAGTTCATCAGTTTTCTATACTTAAGTCTATTCAATCTGCCAATAAGCGTATGAAGGAGTTGAAGAAGGAACAAGAACAATTGGAGTTAAGATTGCGTCAACTAAACGGATCACTTTCAGAGAATGATGCACAACTTTCTTATCATCATGGTGAAGTCACCCGCTTGAGAGAGGATAAGACTGCGGTTGAAGAAGCTCCTGTACTATCAGCTGTAGATGCCGAGACTTTAGATACATTACGAGTTTCCTTTGAGAGACTGCGTAACGGCTTCAAGGCTTTGTCTTGAAAATAGCCAATTCTGTTGTTGTAAACTTTCTTTGCTTTATTATATTTCTCTTTGAACTTGTCAAAGTGTTGATGTTTACTAATTAACTTTCATGATGAAATAAAAGCATTTTTTTATTTCATTATTTTTTTCGAATGGTTCGGATTGATGGAGGAAACCTTTTGTTTTTATTTTGATGTGACTGAACTTGGAATTATTTGTCCAAGCTGCCTACATACCCTCGATGAAAAGGGATCAAGTCATCACGAAGTTCAAGGGAATTTTTTTTTTGTGTGTCCTAACTTTTGCTTGAACCGCCCTTTTGGGTTTTCAATCCAACGAGCCAATTTTTTTTTTTTTTTGGGTGCCGTACGTAGTTTAGGCTCATGCGGGCCAGGAGCTGGTAGTCACTTCATGCATAGTATCGTTTCAAGAATTTTCCATTGATAGGGCCAATTCTTAAACCATCCTCCGCTATAATCTTGTAAGCGCCACTTGTGTATACTTCTTGTACTATGTAGGGCCCATCCCATTTCGAAGTAAACTTGCTTCCGATTTTGTGTGTTGTGATGATAGGTCTGCGTAATGCGAGGACGAGATCTCCCACCTGAAAAGATCTGGGGCATACTTTCTTGTTAAAAGCATTCGAAAGCCGGGCTTGATAACACTCTAAGCGTTGTTGCGCTTCGAGTCTCTTTTCGTCTAGTGCTTCTAACTCTTGGAGAGGTAGCTTCGCATTCTCTTCATCAGTCAAGCCCTCTTGTATGGCAATCCTCAATGATGGAAGTTGACTTTCTAGAGGCAAGACTGCTTCCACGCCATACACGAGTGAGTACGGTGTAGCCTGAGTAGGCGTCCGGTATGTCGTCCTATAAGCCCACAAAGCTTCATTTATCCTTTCATGCCAATCTTTCTTGGTTCTTCCAACAACTTTCTTCAACAAGCTGCAAAGAGTTTTGTTGAACGCTTCCGCAAGACCGTTGGCTGGTGCATTGTACATTGAAGAGTTGCATTGTTTGAAACCAAAGTCTTCACACAATTTATCCATCAACCGATTCGAGAATGGCTTGCCATTATCTGTGATGATGTAGCGTGGCACACCATACCGATTAATGATGTTTACCTTAATAAAGCTCACCACATCACCACATTTTCTTTCTTCACTTCCTTTAGAGGCACAGCTTCCACCCATTTTGAGAAGTAGTCTATGGCTGCAAAGATGTAAGAATGACCGTCGGAAGATTTAGGTGCTATTGGTCCCATCACATCAAGACCCCACGCATCAAATGGCCAAGAAGTAATTGTAGGATGTAGCGGTTCCGGCGGTTGGTGGATAAAGTTGGCATGGAATTGACATGCTTGGCATTTCTTCACATAATCCATGCAATCCTTGACCATAGTCGGCCAATAGTAGCCCATCCTTTTTATTTGGAAATGTAGCTTCGGCCCTGATTGATGTGCTCCACAAATTCCTGAGTGAGCCTCCTCCATTGCTTTGAATTCATCTTCTTCGTCCAAGCATCTTAGAAATACGCCTTCAAATGAACGACGGTAGAGAATTTCTTTGTAATAAATGAATCGAGGTGCGCGACGTCGTACCTCTGATCGATGTCTTGAATCATCTGGCAGTTTCCCATGCTCAAGATAATCAATTAAAGGTTGTCTCCAGTCGTCAACGTCAATGGACAGTACCGAGATAACGTTGACTCCTTCTTGCGATGTCCCAAGCGTTAATGGAACGACCCAACGTTGGCAAACTGGAAGATTTATTGCTTCATCTTTTGTCAATGCCAATGTAGCGGCAAGGTTGGCTAAGGCATCTGCCATTTGGTTATCTTTTCTTGGCACATGCTCCAGCGTCACGAAGTCAAACCTTTCTAGTAATTGTGTGGCTAATTGGTGGTATGGAATTAGATCATCCTTTCTAACTTCGTAGTGAGTCAGCAGTTGGTTGATCACTAACATGGAGTCACCATATACTTCTAAGCTCGATATCTTCATCTTCACGGCCATTTGTAAGCCCATGATCAAAGCTTGGTATTCTGCAACGTTGTTCGAGCAAAGTTCACTTAAGGAGAATGAATAGGGCAATACGTGTCTCTCAGGTGATACAAAGACTACGCCAGCCCTCGCCCCATCTTTACGAGCCGATCCATCAAAAAACATCATCCAAGCAGGAGAAACGTCAGTGAAGAAGACTTGTTCGTCTGGTAGGTCATCTGAAATTTTCCAATCTGCTGTAATTGGATGATCGGCTAGGAAATCTACAACAGCTTGCCCCTTAACCGCCTTTACTGGAGTGTAGATGATTTCATACTGATTCAGAAGTAACGCCCACTTGGCCAAACACCCCGTCAAGACAGGTTTTGACATAACGTACCTCACCGGGTCAGCTCATGCAATTAGATGGACCGTAAATGCTTGCATGTAGTGCCTTAACTTTTGGATAGCAAAAACAAGTGCAAGACACGTCTTTTCTATAGGCGTGTAATTTAGTTCGGGACCAGTAAGCGTTCGGCTTAGATAATAGAGTGCTTGCTCTTTGTGTGACTCATTCTCTTGCGCTAAAAGAGCTCCAATTGACCTTTCTTGCGCCGCAATGTACAATTTGAGTTGTTTGCCTGAAATAGAAGCTCCTAACAGTGGTGAACTCGATAGGTACTTCTTTATGCTTTCAAAGGCATTGTGACAAGCTTCATCCCAAACAAATGGAACATCCTTTTTCATAAGGCGACTGAATGGTTGACACCTCCCTGCTAAGTTTGTAAACTTTTCAACTCACATAAATTTCTTGGCTCGGACATATCTCAGATGGCTTTAATCTTAGTCTGATCTACTTCAATATCTCGATGTTTAACGATGAAACCAAGGAATTTACCTGATGTGATGCCGAAAGCACACTTCAAAGGGTTCATTTTGAGTTGGTACTTCCGCAATCTGTTAAACACCGTTCTCAAATCTTTCAAGTGATCTTCTCTTCTTTTTGACTTCATCACCAAGTCATCAACGTAGCACTCGACATTCTTGTGAAGCATGTCACCAAAGATCTTTTGCATTGCACGTTGATAGGTCTCACCTGCATTCTTAAGGCTAAATGGCATCATCTTGTAATAGTAAATTCCTTTTGGAGTGCAGAAGGCTGTGAGTTCTTCGTCCTCTGGCGACATTCTTATTTGATTGTATCCAAATGAACCATCTATGAAAGATAAGGCTTCATGACCTGTGGTTGCATCGACCATAAGCTCAATTATGGGCAATGGAAAGTCATCCTTCGGGCAAGCCTCGTTTAAGTCTCGGAAGTCAACACAAATACGAATTTGTCCAGTGATTTTCTTCTTCACCGGAACAATGTTCGCTATCCACGTCCGGTACTTCACCTCCTTAATAAATCCGGCGGCGATCAACTTGTCAACTTCGGCTTCGATTTGACTTAAGAGCTCCAGACGGAAGCGACGTTGAGTTTGTTTTATTGGACGCGTTCCAGGTTTGACTGCAAGGTGGTGAACCGCAACTTTCGGATCGAGGCCTGGCATCTCTTTATACGTCCAAGCAAAGACATCTTTATACTCAAGCAACAGCTGATGATATGATTCCTCTTCGCTAGGATTCAAAAGTGCACTAACGAAGATAGGTCTTGGGTCTTCATTTGTGCCCAAATTGAGCTCTTTTAATTCATCAACAGTCACTTGGCCCCCATCTTCTAATGCAGCAGGAGCGTCATGAACCTCATCCTCGAAAGGTTCCTCTTCATCGAGCTCTTTAATCGTAACGTGATGAACGACTAGAATCTCTACTTCTTCATCGTCACTTTCATTTTGTTGACTCAAAGCTTTCTGAGTTTGTATGATTGTTCATCGTTTCACTTTGAGTTGGTCACTTGAAGTTACGTCTAGTGTTGAGAGACGTTTCATACGTGACGGGATCAGGCTCCGAATTCCATTATCTTCCGTCGAATCAACAAGAACTCCACTTTCCAACTCTCACTGGCTTTTCTCTTCAGACGGTTGGCTTGGAACTCTGAGTCTTTCTAGTGCTGATCTGCGCTGAGCTGATTGAATTCCCCTTTGATTCTGATGTCTAGATATCCTCTTGAACACAAAAGGTCGTGATGTCGATTCTTTGATGCGGCCAAAAACTGAGGTCCGTTGAGTAAGCTTGGCTAAACAGTCGAACACTGAGGCTCTCTTAATAGCCTTTGGTTCTTTTTCCTCCTCAACCACTTCGACACTAATGTGTTGAATTTCTGCCTTCTTTTCTTTTCTTCTAGCAGAAATCTTAACAGGTGCGACAGGAGTAAAACCTAGGCCTGTTCTAGCTGAGTCGATTGTGTAACCCTGCTCCTTTAACTTCTTTTGGGTTTCGCTAAGGCCATGTGTCCTTTCTCCTGTGACATTTGGATTGAGCTCTCCCAGCGAGGAAGACAAGCCGAAGTCATAACCTGCTTTTGACATGAGCTTATAAGCATTAGGATCAAAACCTTCTTTAGTTCTTTTGATCGGAAGATATTCACGTCTTGTTGCATCTTGTAATGGTCTGACGAACCCTGGTACTGAAGATTTCGACACATCTGAATTGCTCAACTTGGGTAAAGGCATGGTTGTAGACTCCTTCAAGAACTTCATGTCACTTTTCCCTAACTTCCTCGGTTTCACTTCTTCTCCAAATGGGGATTGACCTTCCTTCCTTCGGGATGATGAGACATAACGAAGAACAGGAATAGCTACCTTCGTGAATCTATCGGTGGTGATCCCATTTGTCCAAAGGCAGTGCTTTTTGGCTTGTTATCGCTATTTTCTTTAGGGGAAAGGCACTTTGACTGCTCATCTTTTCTTGGTATGGCCTGGCCAGTTGAGTGAACCTCAACGGGAATAACTTCAGATGCCACGTCTTCATCGATGTAGAACTTGGCGTCGGCGAAATAGGATTCGGCTTCGGTAAATGGCTTGACATCACCTAGTATTTTCTTCACTCCACCTCTGTAAAATTTGAAACATTGATGTAAAGTTGAAGGTACTATCCCATTTTCATGTACCCACGGCCTTCCTAAGAGAAGATTGTAGGAAGTCTTAGCATCAATCACGTGAAATAGGGTGTTTGACTTTAAGTCACCTATCACGAGCTCAATTTTGATCATGCCCATGGCTCTTTGCCCTCCTTGATTGAAGCCTTGAATCATGAGACGACTTCGAGACAATTCATCCACGGTGATCCCTAATTTTATCATTGTGGATTTAGGCATTATGTTTACTGCTGAACCTCCATCCACGAGCATGCGACTAAGTTTCTGTTCTCGCACATACCCGGACACAAAAAGCGGACGGTTGTGTGGATTGGACCTTAACAAACGATCTTCATCGGTGAATGTGATGGAAGCACATGTCGCACAACAGATAGCACGGTCTTGAGACTCAAGCTCTAATTTTTTATCCTCTCTTATTTGATTTGGATGAATATTGAGATCCATCAACGTCTTTACCAATGCTATGCATATTGCTTCAGGAAGTTCCACCACTTCCTTAATATTGAAGTGCGATGGTGAATCTTCTACCTGTGTCAGGACCTTTTGCTCTTCATGAGTTTCCGATCTTCCTTCCGAGACATCTTCGTCATCTACTTGATAGCAAGTTGTCACATAAACAGTCTCTGTTGGTCCTCTTACAAAGAACATTTTGGGAAAGTATTCTTCTAGCGTAATTGGAATTCGTGGTTCTTGGATTAGTGGTCCACTTTCTTGGCCAAAATCTCTCTTCACCATTATTCTGGTTTTGGTTTTAGAGCGTTTGTGCGAACTCTTTTTTCGCCGCTCCCTCTTTGATTGAGTATTTTGTCGTTGAGCAATGCGCTTCATACGAGGTTTCCTCCGGGTAACGAGCGTCCATCCTTCATTGTTATCGAAAGATGAGTCACCAACGAAGCCATCACCACCTTGATTGTTCGGTTTGCCCGCCACTTCTTCTGTACACTGATCAGTCACCTGGTGTATGCCCCTTGTTGATTGGAATTCCAATCTTTTCGATAATGCGGGCAGCGGCACCGGATCGAAGGATTCAAACACAATTGTGGCAACATTCGCATCTGCGATTTCGTCAACATCCAACTCAATCCTTCCTTGCCTAGCCAAGTTCATAATTAGCTTCTTCAACACGAAGCATTCTCTACCGGATGGCTGACAATTCGGTGGTATTTGCAAAACTTAGGGTCGTTGACTCGGTTCATCTCTTCAGGTCGCTTACATTCCGGCAATTCGATCACCTTCTTTTCAAGCAAGTCCTCGAGCATACCTGCGACATCGGAGTCAGGAAAGGGGTACGTTTTTTCCTCTAACTCCTTCAAAGTGCGTCGACGTCTATCCACTTCTCGAGATGGCTCCATCCTTTTGACTTCTTTCTTCTTGTCTTGGGTGGAGATTTTGACGGGCACGGTGTGTATTGTCATTGCTTCCTTGGTAGGCTTCTTGACAGGTTTATCTGTCTTTTGTCGAAAGACTTTCTCCTTTCTTTGCTTCATGACGGGCTCATGCTTTCCTCCGTGACTAGCTATACTCAACTCCATATCATGGGCACGAGTGGCTAGCTCCTCAAACGTGCGAGGTTTAATTCCTTGAATGCACATCTCAACCGCCGATAACTCCAAAAGCCTATCTTTGCAATCCAGGCTTAACGAGCGCCATCGATTGATGTAATCGACGACAGGTTCAATTTTCCATTGCTTGGTATTTGTGAGTTCCATCATACTCACAGTGCGACGAGTGCTATAGAATCTGTTCAAGAATTCTCGCTCCATCTGATCCCAACTGTCAAGGGAATCGAACTCCAAGTTTATATACCAATCAAATGCATTTCCTTTTAAGGAACGAACAAATTGTTTCACCAGGTGGTCACCCTTTGTCCCAGCATTATTGCATGTTTCGACGAAGTGTGCAACATGTTGTTTTTGGTTGCCCTTTCCATCGAACTTTGGAATTTGGGAGGTTGATATCCTGTTGGCATCCGCAAGTTGTCTATCCTCCTGGTGTATGGCTTAGAATATATGAGCGTGTCTCGGGAAGGTGCTCCGTATTGAACCCTGATGGTATTTGCGATCATGTCCTGAAGTTGTTGGACCGACAAAGAACCCACCGAGGCAGCGTCACCTTTTCCGTGCGACTTCTCACCCGACTCTGTTTCATGACCCAATCCTTTCTCGCTGGATTCAGCCTCATGATGTGGTCCTTTCTTGTGCGCGTCTTGACCAGGCTCCTTATCCTAATGCACTTCCCACTTGTTGTTGATGAGAGAAGCAATCTGCGCATCCTTCTCCTAGACCATCTTAGTCAGTTTCGTGACCGCTTCACTCATATGGGCCAGCTGTTCTTCAATAGACATAGCTCCCGTCACCATGACCTGCATAGCTATAGAATAAGACTACGGATGCCGAGGTAAGCTTCTTCTGTTGATCGTCAGGCGGGGATCCATGGTATAAGCCTGCACTCGAGTCAGCGTCTGAAACAGGCGAGAGTGAGCGTTCTCTCGAATTCTTCGAACCCGAAAAACTCCTCCCTTCACTCCGAGAGTTTCTCTCATCCGCCCGAGAGGTATTCTTCTTTTGTCCCAATGAGGCCAAATTGATAACCGGTTCGCGCCTTCGGTGAACATCTTTCGCCTTGGCTTGAGTCGGTATGGAAGTAACATGTTGAGTTGCGGATATCGCCTTGGCCTTGCTCCGGGTGACAACCCCAGCAGAATCTCAGCTTGAGAAGGAGGCGCTCACGCTTTTGCCTCTAGTCGCGGGAACGGATTGAATCTTCTTGGAAGCCATCGTTTTTGGTGTGTTGATTGATTTTGGAACTGGAGAAAGAGATGAGAGGCAGAGATAGTCCCATTGGGCGTGCCAAATTTGTAAACACGAATTTCCTGCGATAAATGAGACAAGAACGCGTGTACAAAATAATATTTGTATTTATGAAATTTAGGGTTACAATCTCAGTATTGAATCCTCTGATTCGATCTCCAAAGTGTTTAAAGAAAATTTGTGTTTGATACAAGGGTCGTAGAAACTTGATCTTGATCAAACGGGTAGCACGAAGCTTGTTTGGTGTTTGGGATTTTTCTATGGTGAAGGAACCGGCACGTTTTTGTTGTGCTTGGTGGCTCTTCCAAAGTAGGGTGAAGAATGCAGAGAGTTTTCTGTTTCTTCTGAGCGCTAGGTTTTTTTCTCTGAGCCCCTCTTTCATCTTAAGGCCTCCTATTTATAGGCTCTTGTAGGATGTTTGACCTAAATAACTTTCCCTATTTAAAACCTTGTTTTGTGGGATTTTGATTTGATTTAAATCAATTCCCATAATCTGGCGATTTAACCAGATTATCTTCAATTGATTGACTTGATTAATATTTGATTTAAATCAAAGTCAATCACAGAAGATTTTTTCCTTTAATTTTGTCTTCATCTTGAACCGTTTGATGCATTCTGTCGAATGTCGCCATGTGTCATTTTTGACAACTAATCCGATTTTGATGAGTCACACGTCACATGGGCGAATTACGGAGCTCAAGATTTAATCCACCGAACCCTAATTATTTTCTTGTCCAATTGAATTTATTGCCCTAAAATTTCTTTGTCTAGAGAGCCCTTTGTTATTAATTATCATGTGACATACACGTGATTGAGAAAACAAATAAAAAGCTTCGACGAACATGCGGAAGCCCTCATGTGCACCGGAGCTGCTTATCTCTGCGATCGATCTCTCTCTCTTGGAAATCTCATCCTCATCTATATCCCCAAATCAGAATATGGGCGTCTCACATCTGCCGACCACAAGATGTAATAGCCATCGAACATTTATACTAGAACTACTAAAACTCTAAACCTAAGATCGAAGTGGAGGATAACACAGCAGCTAACGCACAACGATGGCTTCCTGCACACCAGGCTTTACTTTCTCACCTGGGAACTCTCTCTCTCTCTCTCTCTCTCTCTCTCTCTCTCTCTATATATATATATATATATATATATGTGAAATACTTGGGAAAAATAAAACTAAATGTATACAAAACTCCAATTCTCAATTTGTGCGGTTGATCCTTCTTATCTTTTTGGTTGAAAAGGGGGCAACCTGAGAGTGGAAAATTCAATGCTTTCCAACTCCTCCTTTAGGCCGCAGGTTACAAATTGTTGTCATTTCTCAGTGTGTTTTTTAGCTTTCTTCCCAATTTGGTTTTAATTGGTACTCTTTCTTAATTTTGATTTATAAACATTTTGCAGGTAACTTCCGGAATGAAAAAAATGGCAGCAGTTGGTTAATGTAGCGCCGAAGGAAATTGGTACGAAAGAGAAAACTCCAATTGACTGCTTGGGTAATCTTTCTTGTTAATAGTGTGAATCATATGACAAAACAAAGAAATTTAATTTGGGAACCCAATTTTAGAGTTTTCACATGTCTAAATCAATGTTTTGAAAGGCGAGGCGTTAGAGTGAGGCGTTTTATACCTTATGAGGCGAGGCGTAAGCTTTAAAGCGTTGAAACGTAAGCCTTTCGGGTATTGAGTTATTATAATTACAAAAATATAAAACAGCTATTTAATGTATTAAATGCCACTCTAGAATATAAATTAACCATCAAAGCATGTTTATTTCAAAATTTCTCTTACTATTGCTCAATTCTTTACTATATATCCTTTTGGTTAAATTATCTCTCTAAGTCTAGTGCCTTTCTACCTAGTTCGAATAGATAAAAGAGTAGATTATGGAGGTGGACTGAACTGATGGTGGAAGGCGGGAGGCGGTTTCTGTTGGTCTGTTTAGGAACTTTGGCTTTTGGGAGAGGGAAGGAATAAATGGGTAAACTAGTTTCCTTTGAACAAAACGGTGCGTGTCTAATATTAAAACTTAAAACTGAAACGCACAGCTTAACTAAAGGGAAACAAAACAACACAGCCCGTGCAAATGACGTCGTCTGGAATCAGATTTTTCAAATAAAGGAAGTCTGTCTTCCTCGCGAGGCTTGCGCCTTTTACAGCGCATTTGTGTTTAGCGGCCGCCTCGGACCGCCTCGACTTCAAGGCGTACGCCTTTCATGACATTCGCTAAACTGAGCTGCGCCTGAGGCGAATCACCTCCGCCTCGCTCCGAGGCGCGCCTCAACGCATGCCTAGGCATGCCTTTGAAAACACTGGTCTAAATTGAAGTGTTTGTATAAGTGAAAGCTCATCATGAAAAAGGCATAGAGTTATGTAAGTTATCGTAAACTCATGTTTTCATACTCTCTCTCTCTCTCTTCCTAAACCAAGCTTTTGGATGCACAGTTCTGTTTCTAATTGAAGCTTAATATGCTTTGGAAATTAGATTCTTTAAAGTGGGTTTTTCTTCAGGGTATTCTGAAAGCAAAACCCAACAATCTCAGCTAACATTTTTTTGAAAGAATTACATAAATTGGTGGTATGTTTATGCTATTGAGTCAAGTTTTGTTTTTGGGTTTTCCTAATAGGTAGCAGTTTCTATGACGTGGCTCTTTTGCTCTGCAATCACCACGCTTTTGATTTGTAATCTTGAATACTCCATGATTTTAATTAGCATTAGCAATTGGAAATTGAAAATTGGCTATGGTTTTCTTGTGCAATCATTTTTAGGAAGGTGAATTCCCAATGTGGTTTTTAAAGGGCTTTGAAGAGACCAACTCAATCACTTGAAAAGCTAATGGATGTTATGAGGGAAGAGCTTCCTAACACAATGGCTGCTGTTTGTATATCCGGGATGGAGCTCAGTGTCTTGGGTTGCCATTACCATTTCAAAGATTGTATTGCTAAATCTGTAAGTGTATGGTTCATGATTGGTATTGGTTGCTGTGATTGCCGTAACTGCTATATATTGGTTGCTCTGACTAAGGATTCAGGAAAAGAGCAGTTAAGAAAAGTGCATTTTTGTTACACCTAAATGTGTTTTGAGATACCGTCACAGTGTTTAAATAATCTCTCTCTACCTCCCTCTCATTTGCAGAGAGGGGTATGCTCACTTGGACTTTTCATGCATACTTGGCGAGATTCTCACCTTCTTCTGAGAGCCTAATATTTAGGGGCTAATATTTGTGTACTCTACAAGTTATAAATTGAGCTAAACGTATTACAAAATATTTAGGTGAAGTGTTTTCTTTATTTATGTTTCTTTTTTGAGATCTTATTTCTTATTTATGTGACATGTTGTCTTGGTTAGAGAAA
Source organism: Prunus persica (assembly GCF_000346465.2). Lineage (NCBI taxonomy): Eukaryota > Viridiplantae > Streptophyta > Magnoliopsida > Rosales > Rosaceae > Prunus > Prunus persica. The sequence continues at coordinate 12,774,630 of NC_034011.1, read as the reverse complement.
ATAGATTATATCACATTTAATTTTCTATAGCTTTTAGGTAGAAGCAGATTATCCGTATTGTCATGCAAATGAACGCACACAAAAAAGAGGCCCTCTAGCCAAAAAGAGGAAATTTGTTGATCTTTGCATACATTATAAGAGTGTGAGCCAATGAGCCTTCTAGTAAAAACAGAAAAAGTTAAAAACCAAAAGAAGGTTGGAATGCAATTGCATATTGTAAATTAAGAATTGCAAACCGATGTTACGAAATTGCATACATATATATATGCAATTGCATATTATAAAATGAGAATTGCACATAGATGCTATGAAATTGTATACAGGTATACGCATATGCATATTGTAAATTGAGAATTGCACACATGTGCTATCAAATATGCGATATATGCCCACAAAAACCATTAAACATGGCTAAATTGTTGATTTAGTTATTGAACTAGTATCCAATTTTCAATTTATCTCATGACTTTTTTTTATAAAATTATGGATTTGAATTTTTCTTTATTGCCAATGTCTCCTCTACTGTTTAATTCCCTAACATTTCGTCCAATCTGTCATTAAATATGACGACAAATTGGTCATTTCATACGTTAAACAGAATTGAATTCTGTAAAATAAAATAATATGAAAGGATGTTAAATATATGCCCTAAAGTCAAACATGTGATGTTGCTTTCTTCTCTGGATATTTCACCATCATTTATGGACAAAATCGTTGTTTTGAACTATGATATTTAGTATACAATCATAACAGCATAACAATCCTTGGAATATGATTCGTATGTGGGCTGTGCAATGAGATTGGATATAAGAAGACTTCTCATACTTCCACTTCATTTCCTAAACATTCGTGGTCGTATATTATCAATTGGGCATTGATCATAATCGAAAAAGTCCAGTTTTCTTTTTTGTCAATTCAATGTGGCTCAATTAATCGACCATTAAGTAATAATTTTTGTTGAAAATTTTTAAATTTATATTCGTATCAACAATCATATGTTTGATATTATTGATTTTTTTAATTAACAATACAGTAATAATTGGAGATAATCAACAAAGTTCAATTTTATTCCCAATAGTTCATTGGGTTAAATTAGTAGTAAATCATGAAAGTTATTTTCAGTAATTTATGCCAACAAACCTACCTAACGAATGCTAAGCGACTCATTCATCGGGTAAATGATGTTGTCCATTGACCAAATTACCCAACGAAGTCCATGATTTACAAAACAAACAAGGTATTTTACTTCGAGGATGCAAGGGGTGCGCTCGTTGAGTAAAGTTCGTCGTTTCCAGGGAAATTGGACCAACTAAAATACTTTATCAAATAAACGCGCTATTTTTTCACGCGAACGCATGGGGTGCGTTTGTTGAATAAAGTTGATCGTTTCTCGGGAAATTGGACCCAACTAACTTACTTTTTCAAACAAATGGAATATTTGTTCACGCGAATGCAGAGGTTGTGTTCGTTGAGTAAAGTTGCCCGTTCCCTGGAAAAATGCGCCCAATTAATTTTCTTTTTCAAAAAAACGGGCTATTTGTTCACGCAAACGCAGAGGTTGCGTTCGTTGAGTAAAGTTGTCTGTTCCCCACAAAAATGGACCCTACTAACTTACTTTTTCAAACAAACGGGCCATGCAAACGTAGGGGTTGCCTTCATTGACTAAAGTTGTCCATTCTCCCGGAAAATGGACCCACTAACTTACTTTTTCAAACAAACAGACTATTTGTTCACTCAAACACAGGGGTTGCGTTCGTTGAGTAAAGTTGCCCATTCCTCAGGAGAATGGACCTCACTAACTTACTTTTTCAAACAAACAGACTCTTTGTTCACACAAATGCAGGGGTTGCGTTCGTTGAGTAAAATTGTCCATTCCCCGAGAAAATGGACCCAACTAACTTACTTTTTCAAACAAACGGGATATTTATTCATGCGAACGCAAAGGGTGCGTTTGTTGAGTAAAGTTGCCCGTTCATCGGGAAAATGGACCTCACTAACTTAGTTTTCAAACAAAAGGGCTATTTTTCAGGGGAACGCAAGGAGCGTTCGTTGAGTAAAGTTTGTCGTTCCCCAATAAATTGGACCAAGTAAAATACTTTATCAAACAAAAGCACTTGTTTGGGCCTAATTTGGCACGCCCAGTCCAAAATCAAAAAGCCCACAAAACAGAAAAAGAATGGGCCTTGATTCCAGAAAAGCAGCACAAACCAAACAAAATAGGCCCATGTCTTCTACAAAGTGGTAGAGGTGTAAAAAGCACAAAATAAGTCAATAAAATTGCCAATTAATGGCAATTCATCACCAAAATAGATCGATAAATTTCTAAAGAAAAATTGGATTGGGCCCAGCTCATAAATTCTCACCATTTATCTCAAAAACCCATAGTGCAAGTCCACGTGACTATCTGACTTTGAAAGAAGCCCACGTGACTACCTAACTTTGAAGAAGTAAAAAATCTCAAATATCACAGAGGAGTTGATAGAGAGTTAATAAAGGCATGTCTTACAGGAGGACTTCTCCATTTTTGCAGCCAAAGGAAGAAGATCAAAATCTTTTTTTTTTATTATTATATATAGAAACTCTACACCAAAGCAGGTGGCCTTTCCAAGAGATAAGTAGGGAGCAAAGGAGTTGTTCAAACAGGGAAAGCAAACTGACCATCATGGCAGATTGAGTTTTTCTCTTTATAAGGAACAAACAGAGAACAAAGGGAGTTGGTTTTTTCAGAAAAGTGAAGAAAAGACCTCTATGAAAGCCTATTGTTGATGGTTCTTATCTGCCAAAACAATGACTTCCTTCTTTTACGGCTTTGAAAAGAGAAAAGATTTTTTTGAAGATCTGCCGTCCATTATTAAAAAATTAGAATTCCCACTCCAGCATTTCCTATAAAACTAAGAGAAGGTGAACAGATCAAGGACAACCAAAAAATCAATCAAAAACAAAAACTTAAAATGATCACTTGATCTCAAAAGCCTTCAAAACACTGAAGCAACCAAAAGCTCATTGAGCCACAAGAAACAAGTCAGCTATAATCCAGAATCTCTAACTTCAGTTCAGTTTCAGAGAAATAGTCATTCAATGCTAGATTTCTCTCGTTACAAATTTGGTTCAGTTTAAGCCAAGTCAAGCAGAGTTTAGGTTTTTATCAAATATGAAATCCTCAACAAATTTATGGAGAGCCCTGATCAAGCAGAACAGGTACTACACTGCAGTTCCAGCTTGGTAATCATCAGGTCCAGTCATTTTTGCCCCTTCTAAACTGAAGAGGTCCCAATTCTTCTCATTCAAAAAGCCATCCAGGGCTTGAAATAGATTAAAGCTCTGCCAAACTCGAACGTTGGTATCGATTTATAGTTGAAACCTAATGGTTGAAGGTGTTGATAGTCCAATCTAGTACATATATACCCAGTCCAGCCCAGATCAGAAGCATTCATCTAGGCAGAAATGGAAGTCCAGCCCTCTTTTTGTCTTTTTTTAGAGTTGGTTTTTCCCTTTTTGAGTTTTGTAAAAGGCACTTCTGCCTAAAACAGTTTACTATCTTATCATTTATTCTCGCCAGAACTACCAGTTTTGTACTGTAAAAAATTGTGAAATCCTCACCAGTCTGAGGCAAGAAAAGAACTTACTTGTGAGATATTCCTCACCCAAATTCACAATCGTTTGTTTAGAAATCAATAACTTGGGGCGCAAGTTATCTATTTTTAAGAAGTCTGCTAGGATTTTTCATTACTAGCAATGGCCCGCTCGCACACTAACGAAAGTTGATTTGTTGACCAGTCAATGGTTTTCAAGGCAATGGGGAACTTTGCCCCACCATCACAGGAACAAACATAAAACGGGTGAACAACACTATTTTTTCAAGTGAATGCAAGGATTGCGTTCGTTGAGTATGTTGCGTTCATTTAATAAATTTAAATGTTGGTATGTTCGGTAAGAAAAAATAAGAGTTCATGAGAAAGAAGAAGACACAAATTTTTTTGTTTTGTTTTGTTTTGAGTCGAAGAAATTATTATTATTATTTTTTAAGGAAAAAGTGTATGGGTGTGATATATACTATTGTTAATTTAATTGGATCTTTCCCCTTATATTTTCATGTGCTTCTTTTTTAAAACAATTTAAAATATTTTTCTTATAATAAAAGAAGAATAAAATTGCGAATATATTCACATAACTAAGACTCGAACCTAGGCCTTATACCAAGGGATATACAGTAGAAACCAACTCTACTAAATACACTTTTGTGTCAATGTGCTATACGTTGGAGTATATATACAGTTGTTACAATACTAATATATATTATATAAAGTAAAAAAATTTCGGGGGTCTTCAAAAATCAGGGGCCCTATGCAGTGGTGCCACTTGCACCATGCCAAAGCCGCCCCTGCCTTCTAGTTGGGTTAATCCTAACTATCCCATATATTTGAGGACAGTAGGGAGCTCAAGAGAGACCTATGTGCACCATGTTCAAAAATGGCTTCTAAACTGCTCAGGTTACATGACTTGGTATGACAATTGTATGAATCTAGATGGTTGTTCCTCATTGTTTGAACCTCATTGGAGCTCTTCATTTATGTAGATGGACACTTATCTAAATTGTAATCCAATGTCTAAACAAACTATGGATTTATGCATGGTTTATTCATTCTAATCAATATTTTATTTTCAAAGTTTTCATTAACACGAATTACATACCACTTTTCATCATATGTATATCTTATTATTAGTAAATTGTGAGTTTCATTTGTTCAATACATTCATTGATAATGTACATAACATTTAGGAAAGTTTTACACCAAAATTAGGTGGTGAATGCCTACGTCTGTCATTTTTGTTGATTTTTCCCCGATAACTAAAACGATAACGATATATCCCCTGAAATATCCGTAAATTGAAGGCCTGAGATTATCTGCACGGCTATTTATAACGTCATCCTTTGACAAAAACCGAAGTGGGTACAGTTTTGTACGTCGGTATTGAGTAATATTATGTCAATTTAAATGTTTTAGACGTTGATTATTCAGAAAAGGTGACGTCTAACTCTGTCAAAGGGGCTTCTTTATACAATTTATACCACGATTTCGCAAGAAACAGACGTGGAATAAGCTTAAAACCTCGGGTTTTTCATATTCTGCGACGTGGATAATAACAGATGCGTCGGTGATGCCAAGTGCGGGATGTGGTTATGGCATGTTATGGCTGTTATTGAGAGACAAATGACATGTAAACAAATGACATGTAATACTCTTTAAACGTTTGTTGATTTGTGTGCACGTCGTCGTTTAATTTTAGACGTCGGTTTCTTTGTTTGTTTAACGTAGTATAAATTAACCACGACGGTTTCTAGCTTATCCAAGTCTTTTTTCCTTCATTTAGGGGCATGGATTTTTGTAGTAGTGATTTTTGTAGAAATAAAATGACAATAACTCATAAAAATTTAAATTAATTCCCAAAAACCGACGTCGCATTCATATTTACACGTCTCATATCTATAAACAACCGCCGTCTTATTATAGCAGGAAAGAAAACATCGACGGCACTTCTCAAAAACGACATGTAAGGTTGCTAAACACGACCGTTAATATATAAAACTGAAATCTACGAAAAAATTTGTATAGATATACTACGTCTGTTAGTACAACAGACAGGACATGTTAAAGACATACAACGTTTGTTATAGGTTAAAATGTGACGTTGTATATCTAAACATCGTCGTCCTCAACGTAATAATCAACGATGTAAATTCTACCCACGTCGATTATTCAGAAAAGAGGACGTTGTAACTTACTAACCATGGCGATGAGTACGTTGCGACGTCCAATGTGTTCTACGACGACATGATGTATTATTTAACGTTGTTGTAAACGGATGCAACGTCGGTTATATACATTTGTCATTTAATTTTTATATGACTTTTATATTTTATTCCTAATATTCATAATATTTTCAAAACAAATTTCATAAAATAAACTGACAACTACCTTGCACTCATTGAAAGATTTTACCTCCCCTAAATCTTTGAAAAATGTAATTTTAAAAATATTTTTAATTGTATTTAATTACTAATATTCATAATATATTAAAATCTGAAAAATAAACCGACAAATTCTATGCACTCATTGAGACAATATCTCCCCCTTACATGCCTGAAAATTTTAATTTTAGATTTCAAAATTAGAAGTGATAAAAAAAAGTCAAAAAGATTTAGAGACAAACACAATAGTCATTATACTTTCCATAACATAGCCATAAGGTTTATGTGATCCATTGGTGGTCATAAAATTCAAAATTATTTAATATGGATTCTAGCCTACTAATATAATATAGAAGGCATTGTTGTAAGGAGTCTGTAGCAATTTTCGGTTCATTTTTTCTCATACTTGTGTATTTTGTTTTTATAATTATTGTAAAATTTAGGTTTGGGGTTTAGGATTTAAGGTTTTATTGAAATGACGCCGGGTTTCTCTCGCTCTTTTTGGTCAATTACGCGCATTCGAATCCCAGGAAACACACACCAAATCTAATTATTTAATATTTTATGCGTCGGTTTTTGTAGGGGCGACGTCAAAATGCTTTACAACAACGTCAGTGTATTGTAACCGTCGTCGTAAATATGAAATTAAACGACGACTGGGTTGTATTTACCGTCGTCTTTAATAAACATGGTCATTTAAAAATTTTGACCGGGATCTAAAATTTTCAGAATTTCCCTTCAACCCTAAAGTATTTCCTTCTCTCTCTTCAACATAAATTTGTCTTAAAGTTTTTGCTTTCTCTCAAAGCATTGGGTATAGTCTCTAAGCTCTCTCAAGCATTTGTTATTTTCTCTCAGCTCTCTCTCAATATCCATGTAAGTATATTCTCTCAGCTCTCTCTCAATATTCTCTTAGTTTGTATATTCTCTTAGCTTTGGTTTTTTAATATATGTTTTGGGAGCTATGGGTCTTTTATGTTTTGGTGTTTGCATTCTGTTGAAAAGGAATGGGGATGGAAGAATTAGGCTTCGGTTTTTTGTAAACCACGATGACGGTTGGTGGAACCAACTGCCGTCTAAATTTTTATATACGTCGGTTTTTTATTTCCTACCGTTGTCATCGTTAGGCCACCAAAACCCGGACCTAGTTCTTCAAAAATAATACAAATATCTTGTTTAGGTTGCTTAAAGACAACGGTAAATAGATATACCGTCGTCTTACTCTATGTTAAGCGACGATTATTTTATAAAAACCGTCGTCTGATTCTTGTGGAAATTTTTTTTTTTTTTCCACTTTGTTCTCTTCTCTGTCAATATAGTAGTGTTTCATTGCTGGTCTTTTACTTTATTATATGTATGAGATGGATAAGTCATGGATGCATGCGGATAGAAGATCGAAGACATATGAGTTAGGTGTGGAGGGATTTTTGAATTTTACTGTAGAAAATCTTGGAAATACAACTCATATTCTTTGTCCATGTGTTAAATGTGGGAATATTCGATTGTTTGGAGTTGGAATTATAAGGGACCACTTATTCTTTAATGGAATTGACCAAAGCTATAAGATTTGGACATGGCACGGAGAACCTTGGGAATGGACTACTAATGCTAGTAGAAATCTAGAAGAAGATGAGCAAAGTAGGTTCAGTTTTGTTTCTAAAGAAGTAGGGATGGATGATAATGATTTAGGTGATATTGGATTTGATCCTTATGAGTTTGCCAATGTGATTGGGGATGGAGATCAACCCTTGTACCTTGGTAGCAGTAAGTACACGATGTTGTCGACTTTGGTGAAGTTATATAATTTGAAAGCAAAACATGGTATGAGTGATGTTTGTTTTAGAGAATTATTGATACTTCAAGGAGATTTGTTTCCAACAGGAAATACACTACCTTCCTCTATGTATGAGGCAAAAAAGACATTGTCTGCTTTAGGGATGAGTTATGAGAAAATCCACCCATGTCCCATGAATGCATCTTGTATAGGAAGGATTATGAAGATTCAACTAATTGTCTTACTTGTGGTATCTCAAGGTGGAAGGAAGGCAAAGATTCAACTTCCACCTTGAAAGAGGGTGTGCCAGCGAAGGTGGTGTGGTATTTTCCTCTAATGCGAAGGTTTAAAATGATGTTTCAATCACATAAGACAGCTAAGAGTTTGACTTGGCATGCTGCTAAAAAATCAATTGACAGTCATATGCCTCATCCAGCGGATTCCCCGTCTTGGAAACTTGTTGATGATAAATGGCCCGAGTTTGGTGAAGAGCTGAGAAACTTGAGATTGGCTCTCTCATCTGATGGATTCAATCCCCACAGTTCTTTAAGTAGCAGATACAGTTGTTGGCCAGTTATCTTAGTTACATATAATCTCCTACCATGGCTATGCATGAAACGGAAGTTCATGATGTTGACCTTATTGATTTTCGGTCCTAAACAGCTCGGAAATGATATAGACGTCTACTTAGAGCCTTTGATTGATGATTTAAAATCTCTGTGGGACGGGATTAGAGGAGTGTATGATGCACACATAGGAGAATACTTTACACTCAAAGGTGTATTACTGTGGAAAATTAATGATTTTCCAGCCTATGGGAACTTATCTGGTTATGTCCTTAAAGGATATAAAGCTTGTACAATATGCGGCAATGATACACCTAGTCACAGGTTGAAAAATGGCACAAAATTTGTTACATTGGGCATAGAAAATGGTTACCAATCATCCATATCAGGGGCAGCGTGCAGCTTTTAATGGGAAACCTGAATATGGCACGCCTCCGGAGTCATTAAACGGAGAAGAAGTGTTGCACATGATGGAAGATATTAATTACATATAGGGCTTGAAAAATGGGGGAAGTGTTGTTGAGAATGATAGTGACAGAATTTGTTGGAAGAATAAATCAAAATTCTTTGATCTCGAGTATTGGAAATACCTTCATGTGAGGCATGTCCTAGATGTTATGTATATTAAGAAGAATGTTTGCGTTAGTATCATTGGTACATTGTTGGAGATCCCTGGAAAAAATAAAGATGGGATTGCTGCTCGGTTAGATTTATTAAACATAAGGATCAAAATTGATTTGCAACCCGAGTATGGACAAAGACGTACTCGCTTGCCTCCAGAGCCTTGGAATTTGTCAAGAGTAGAGAAGAAAGCGGTTTGTAATTCTTTCTATGGTATGAAGGTCCCTGAAGGTTATTGTTCAAATATAAAAAATCTTGTACCTTTAAAAGATTCAAGACTTCTTGGACTTAAATCTCATGATTGTCATACCTTGATGCAACAATTGCTCCTTGTATTCTTCTGTTTTGGAGAAGCCTGCAAGGTATGCAATAATTCAATTATGCTTCTTCTTCAATGCTATATGTGAAAAGACGGTAGATGTTTCCAAGCTAGATTAGTTGGAAGAAGATGTAGTAGTTACTTTGTGTTTGCTTGAGAAGTACTTTCCCCCTTCATTCTTTGATATCATGGTTCATCTAGTAGTACACATTGTCAGAGAAGTTTGTCTATGTGGCCCAGTATATTTTAGATGGATGTATCCGTTTGAAAGGTATATGAAAGTACTAAAAGGGTATGTTCAAAACCGTACTCATCTGAAAGGTTGCATTGCTGAGAGGTATATAACTGAAGAAGTTGTAAAGTTTTGCACCGAGCATTTATCTGATGTTAGTACAGTTGGAGTGCCTTCAAGCCATAAAATGGGAGTTTTGAAGCCATTATTAGGTTCCACAGTAAGCTTAGTTGATCAGGACTTGTTGAACTAGGCACATCTATATGTCTTGGAGAATACAGAGGAAGTCCTACCTTATATCGAGTACGTATGAGTGTTATTTTTCATATGGAGCCATTTAAAATATTATTATTCCTTATGTTTATCTTATATACAAGGGACCGTAATGCTTGATTTTTTTGTGTCAATGTAGGGAACATATGATCCATATCAAGACCACTTATCCAAAATTTATAAAGAGAACAAAGTGGCTACAAGATAAGCACAATAGCACTTTCATTTAATGGCTCCACTTTAAGGTATATATATGTTATTGAATGACATGCATATTCAACTTTTAATTTTCTTCCATTCTATATGTTAGATTGAATTAAGATATATATGATTAATTTTCAGGTTCAAAGTGAACTTAATGTGGAAGAGCATAATGGTGTATCAGAAAATTTGAGGTGGCTAGCAGTTGGTCCAAGCATGGTAGTGCCATCATATAGGAGCTATCTTATTAATGGTGTTAAATTTAACACCAAGGTACAAGATGATGTGCGAACTGTCCAAAATAGTGGAGTTTATTTACTGGCAGATACTATGCAAGTTGCTAATGCCAAGAATAAAAACCCAATTGTCTCTAATATGGGTTTTTATGGTGTTATTCAAGAAATTTGGGACCTTGACTACCAAAAGTTTAGAATCCCAGTCTTGAGGTGTGATTGGATAGATAACACTTCGGGCCTTGTAGTCGACGAACTTGGATTACCCTTGTAGATATGAGTAAAATTGGACATAGGAATGACCAATTTGTTATGGCTTCTCAAGTCAAACAAGTATTTTATGTTGACGACCTAATGCATCGTGGTTGGTCGATAATGTTATTAATGCCTAACAGAGAATATAATGATGTTATTGGTGATGATGTCCTAGGTGATACTAGAATTGAGTGTGAGCCATTTACTAGAGGGATACCAAATGTTGACACATTTGATGACCTAGTGGGTAAGTTTGGGAATGAAAATATTAGAGATGGGTGTGAAGATATATGGATTGATTGATTGTTGTAATGTATGACATTAGTTATTTAGTTAATTGTATGACATTAATTAATAACTTTGTACATCATTTTAATTCTGATCGGATTTCCATTATGTATGTAATAACCCAAACCAAAATTAATATTTAATTAGTAATTTATTAAGAAGAAAAGACAATTTCGCCCTTGGAATAATTTAGTAAAGAAAAGTTGACTTTTTGACCGAGAAGGAATTTGATAATTCCACATACACAGTTGCATAGAGCACTACGAAACGAGTTCGTAGACACGAAATGGACTCGAATCGGAGCTTTACCGAAGTAAATACGGTTAAAATATTATGAGGGGCAAAACGGTAATTTGAAAAATCAATTTTTTTTTACAAAACCTCACTTCTCTCTCTCTCTCTCTCTCTCTCTCTCTCTCTCTCTCTCTCTCCCCCCTCCCGTTGTCGTCACGGACCACCACCGGCCACGAGACCGGTCTTGTTCAAACCGCCACCTCCTCCTCTTCTCGTCCCACCCGGTTTCCGTCGCCGTCAGCTACTCCAGCCGCCGAAAATTGCAGAAATCTGAGCGGGTGTGATCGAAACTTCACGGCCGTCGTTCTCCGTCGTCCAGCCACCAAATCGAACAAGCCAGGTACGGATTTTGAACCTCTCGAGCTGTTCTAGCTGCCTGTTGGGTAGGATTCAATCGGTTCTTACCGTCGAATTGGAAATTCGGCCGGTTTTCGGCCTCCGAGTTCGGTCACTTCCGGTCAGTTTTTGGGGTAGGTCCAAGAACAAAAGTGGTTCCAAATATGGTGTTATACCTAGGGTAGTAGTTTGGAGCCGTGGTTTTGAGATTTTTCGGCGATGCGTAATCACTTTGGACACCCAGCGCTGCAGGCGCGTGCGGCCGCGTGTGGGTGAGGGTAGTGAAGTGTCACTATGTCTTGATGAGATCCTTAGGTTGTCACGAGCGTGTAGGAATTCGCGGATCTCAATTTGGATACCGTTTGAGCCTCGAACGGATATTACATATTGTGCGATTTTCGGGTTCAATACTGTTGAGCCGTTGGATCGTAATCTTGTTCAGATATGTTACTCTAGATAATTTCAAAATCGTGTAGGATTCGACGGATTGTGAATCGGAGTCCCGGATACTTCGAAATTGCGAACCCTATGGCTAGGGTTTAGAAATTATGCGATTGCATGATCGTGATCAATCCGACCATCCGATCGAAACCAAACCCTCGGGACATGTGTCCTAGCTATATTGGACCTTCTAGCGGCTTCCGGATCATAATTGCGAGGTTATGGACCCGCGTGGTCCCAAATTGACTTTTTGGGACTTTAGCGCTTTTTGAGTCCCAAGATATTGCTAAACTAGTCCAAGTAGAAGGAAAGCTTTTATGGGCATAGGAATAATTTAATTTGATACACGTACTTCTAGGAGCCGGGGGTCAGGGTTTTTAAATTAATACTATATTATATTAATAGAATATTATGGTCATTAAATCAGGCACCCGGGCACTAGTTGACCTGCAGGAGGGGCAGAGGTCCAGCAAGCACGGACTACCAGTGAGTGGACTCTTTATTTTTATAAATGAATTTAAGCAGTTCAGTTTCAGTTACAGTATTTGATCTTGAATAAATTTTGTTCAAAGATTAGTGTTATAAGCTGTTTTATGCTTTTGAATATTTTAGTTTGCATACTGCCGAGTGGAATACCCTTTAAAGGATATAGGAAAAGAAATTATAGTTACTTATCAGATAAATGGTAGCAGAATTTGAAAGGTTACAGAAACTTTATATTTTCCTAAACCACCTTGTACCCAGATATTAAATGTTGCCTTCGGTAATTCAGTTGCCTTCGGATTTTATTGCTAGCCTTCGGTTTAGTCAGCATGCTTGACAGTTGCCCCACGAGTTCTTTTGTACTCAAACTCGTGTGGAGCGAGTAATGCGGATCAGGTTGACTACGGTCCCCTGAATCCTGCGAGTTGTGCCTCGGACTGACCTCGTGTCACTGAGACCTTTGAGTATGTGTCACCCATGGTGATGCAAGGAATTGACGGAAATAAAGAGTACACCTAGGTGGTGGTTTTAAACTGTTTTCAATGCCTTAAGAAATTAATGTTGACCATGAGTATGATTGGCTTTATACGTGCATAATTATATGAGTGCATTGATTTCAGAAATAAAGAGAATAATTTAGTTTGTATAACTGTTTTTACAGTGGGGTTAGTATGTTCATATGCTATTTTCTAAACTTTGTTTTTGGGTCCACTCACCCTTTTTAATGTTTTGCATCCCCAGGTAGTAGGCGTGCACAGGAATCAACCACCGGGCCGTTTTCCACCTTCCGCTCCTTCCTTTTGATATAGGACTTGTTGTTTTGTAAAAGGATTAACTCCTTTGTAAATTCTTAGTTGTCGCTCTGATAATTTGCCCTAGACTTAGAATGTAACTGTTGGAATGTATATATATGTATGCTGGCAGTTGGTTGTATATATATATACTTGTTTCGCAGGTGAAAACGTTTTGGTATTGAGCCAGTTACAAGGGAAACTCTGCCAGTTTTTCGGTAGAAGTCAACCTTGTTATTTTATCGTGCTTCCTAAGAAGGGCAATTAGGTCATTTGTGCCCAACATCCGCCAGGTGTCAGACACACACAGGACCCGGCTCGAATTCCAAAGCGGAATTTGGATCAGGTCCTGTCAATGTAGGCTTTGGTCACGACAAATCAAAAATTAAAAAAGCTGGGTTTAAAGTTGTAAAGTACGACAGTCCAGTAAAAAAAATTGGAAACACATACGTCTAAAATAAAAACAACGTCAGGTTTTAAAAATGCAAAAGACCGTAAAACAAAGAAACAGACATCTGAAACAGAAATCAAGTCGGATTGATAAACACAGCTCAAAATAAACCGTCGGCTAAAGAGAGAAATAAAGGCCGTTCAATTCCATTAACTGTCATGACAAATGTTCTGCACGTCGGCTAGTCTAAAAAAATTGACGTCTCCGAGCATACATACGTCAAGGAAGGTTAAACAAGCGACTTTTATAAGGACAACCACGTCATCATGTAATCAAAACTGACGTGGTATGCAATTACAACGTCAAGCAGTTGGATCTCTTGACGTAGTGAAATAATTAACCACATCCTTTATTTTAATGCCGCGGACATTGAATATCTAATCCATGTGGGTTTTTTTCCTGTCCACGCCTTCAATATTATTTATAACGTCATCCTTTGACACAAACCGATGTGGGTACAATTTTGTACATTGGTATTGAGTAATATTATGTCATTTTAAATCTTTCAGAAAAAGTGAAGTCTAACTCTGTCAAAGGGGCTTCTTTGTACAATTTAAACGACAATTCACGCAAGAAACAGACGTGGAATAAGCTTAAAACATCGGGTTTTTCATATTCCGAGACGTGGATAATAACATAAGCGTCGGTGATGCCAGGTGTGGGATGTGGTTATGGCATGTTACGATGGTTATTGAGAGACAAATGACATGCAATACTCTTTAAACGTCTGTTGGTTTGTGTGCATGTAATTGTTTATGTTTTAGACGTCGGTGTCTTTATTTGTTTAACATAGTATAAAATAACCACGACGATTTCTAGCTTATCCAAGTCTTTTTTCCTTCTTTTAGGTACGTGGATAATTATCTGTACGTCAGTTCTTCTTTTGATCTTGACATGTAACACTCTTTAGACGTCTTAGTTTTCATAAAACTATCGTCTAATGTTGTCGAAGATTTCATTTTAGGCTAATTATATAGTAATTACACTTCGGTTCGTAATAAATCTGGACGTTGAATGCCTTAACGATGTCGGGTATTAACCGTCATTGTTTTTTGTACAAAAAATGGCAGTCGATTTTATGACGATTGGAAAACCTTCTAGACAACGGTGGTTTCCCGTCGTCTATTTCTATTTTTGTAGTAGTGCTAACCAATGTAATCGTATAAGTGGAAAATTTATATTAGGGTTTTGACAAAAGTATCCATACCCTGATAATATGAATTAGGAGCACTATAGGCACTATAATAGAGGACTCAATTGCACGGCAATTGCAACTTGAATAGGTTCCTCACCTTTTCTATTTAGCTTGAGTAGTCATGACATGCTGCTCCATCAACCATGGCTTGTGGAAGTTCTATAAGGTTAAATTATAATTGGCCTTCGCTAATAGGAAGAATTAAATGGTGAGATTTAATTCACAATAAACTTAGAGAAGTTGAGACAACCCACTGCCTCGCTAAAAGGAACTTACGGATCTACACACCAAAGAATGTAGTTAGCAGAACAAATGAAGAAGAAGAAACTTGAGAAACAAAGGAAGAAGATAAGACGTTGAAAGTTCAACGGTTAATGGTCAAAGTTAAAGTCAACATGTTTGACCAAAAAGGTTGCCTAAGTCATATTATTCAAACTAAGGATATGACTTAATGGTTAAGTCACAAATCATAATTAAAATATTAATTGTGAAGTTAGTTTGACGGTTGGACTCAATTAGGGCTTTAAAGGAATTTTGAGAGAAAGGGCAAGATAGTGCCCCATTAGGCCTAGGAACATGTGTTGTATGACAACACAAGTTAAATGAGCCCAAGAGAGAGCCCGATAACACTGTGGACGAAATTCCCATAGGGAATTTTTCTTCTCATCTTTTGTATTGGCTTTATAAGCCACATTAAGGCTATTTTCTCATTAGGGTTTGAGCCTCCTAAGAAATTGGGTTATGGTGTTGAGAAGAAGGAGAAATCCTCTCCTCCACCTTTGCTAAAATCGGTCCCCAAGAGGAAATCTAGCATCTAAGTCTTCTTAGTTGTTTCCTTCTTCATCCTCTAAACATTTGTTGTGGTGAACTAGAGGGTAGCTACTTTGATACCTTGTGAAGAATCTCTACAAGATATAGAAGAAGGCCTTTCCAAGGATGATAACTTGGAGACTTACAGGATCCGCCCCCAATTTCTCGGAATCCATGACGGACCCCATGATTTTTTAGACATCTAATCGATGTCGAGCCCACTTATTAAAAACATCCTCTTCTTTGAAATAAAGAAAAATGGGTCGAGACTCCTAACGAAATTTCGGCAGAGTCTCCTGAAAAATGAACTTTACCAAAATTTTCCACCTCTGCAAAACAACAGAAATAATAGTCCGACTGCTAGCATGCACAATACAATAGTACAAAGATTACAAAATAGGCCTCCGGCCTTAAATTCAACCATACACGGGCAATATTAGAGTAAGCTAAGAATCTTTAGTTAAACAACCAAAGTAGAAGTTTAAAAGAAACAGACAACAAGTGTCCTCCAATTTAGCCGACCCACAAGAAGAGGAAGGCTCGGCTTGACTGAGAGGGTCCTATCTGTTGAGTTCATAGAGCTTGAGTACCTATTTTGAAGAACACGAGGACTAAATTAATAAAAACACCTCGAATTAGCACTTTAAAACAAACTCCTAACTTTCCCGGGACTCAAAGTGTGTGTATGACTAACAGGGAGTTTCTAAGGCCAAACTAAGACTTTTCGAAATATGAAATGACCTCGGAAGATTCACGATCAACCGATTGGTCACACTTCCCATATTGGCCAAACAAGCCTGTGGGGCCCACTACTTCCGATTTCTGATCTGAAAGTTCTTATAGGTCCAAGATAGTGTACTAAACAAGTCCTGTCTCGATCGAGCAGTCAGAACTAAGCCAATCACACGATCGAATGACGATCGTTTTGCCTAACCCTAGACTAGTTGATTAGGAGTATCCGGGACTCCGATTCTCGATCCGTGAGTTCCTACATGACCTAGAGGCATAGAGAATATATTTGAAATTGGAACGGATCAAATGGTCCGAACCTATCGAATCCGGATATCGCATAATAGGTGCAATATCTGTTTGATAGTCAAACGGTAACCAATTCCAAATTCGAGAATACCGTCATGCTCATGACGATGTGGGGAGTGTTTTTGAATACAATGACGCAGTGGCCCATGCGCTGCCAGCAGTGCATGGGTGTCTTGAAAAAATTTTAGCGACAAAAAATTCACTAAACACCCAACAATATCTATTCCTACACGTTCAGACTAACAAGGGGAGTATGTTTGGGTCTTGGACCATGGCCAAAAACTGGCCGGAAATAGGAAAATCATGGCCAAACCCGTGAAGGTTTTGACCGGATATTCTCGGCCTCACAATGGCTGCGACAGCCACCAACGGTGTCACACAACCTAGGGAAAAGCAAGAGGGAGGAGAGAGCTACCTGATCCAAGTGGTGGCGCAACCTGAGGTGGCCGGAATCGTCGCTGGCGTCAATGGCAGTTTCTGTCGAGTTTTCCAGTCGCCACCATCGTTAGCCGACCTAGTATCGAGGTAGGAAAAGGGGTGGGATAGGTAGTGGCTAGAAAGGCGGTTCTTTTAGGACCGGAATTGTTGAATTTGGTCACCAAACGGCGATGATCTCGCTGGTCAAAGTGGTGGCATCGCGAGAGAGAGAGAGAGAGAGAGAGAGAGAGAGAGAGAGAGAGAGAGAGAGAGAGAGAGAGAGAGAGAGCTGATATGTTTTTAAAATCCAACTTCAAAAAAATTACAGTCGTGCCTCTACACTTCTGTTGACCGCAACTTCATTGTTAAAACTCCGATTTGGGCTCACTATGTGTCTATGAACTCATGAGAGCGAGCTCTATGCAATGGTGCCACTTAAATCCCAAAAATCCTTATAGATCAAAAAGTGACTAATGTGACCCTACCCCTAAGGGCAAAATTGTAATTGCACAATTAAATAAATTGAATAAAATGGTTAAATTGGGCTGGGGTGCTACAGAGACCATCCAAGAGAGCTTTAAGGGTAAGAAAGCTTCATCCGTTCCTCTTTTCTTTTTCTTTTTTTTGTGTGTGCATATAAGAGATTAGGCCTATAAGATGCTTGGCTAAAATTGGATAGACATTAGCTTAATAAGTTTTAAAGATTTGCTTCCGCTTCTTGAATGTTTGATTCATGTTTATTGTGGCTAATAATCCAATTGAATGTCTGACAGGGATGAGAAAGAAAGAACGGAAAAAAAGAAAAGGAGAAAAAAAGACATAGATAATTAGCCTTATTTTATCTTGATTTTTTGTTTATTTTAATAAGATTATTTACTCTCTTTTTTAAATTCCATGTGGCATAATATGTGTGTCCACGTAGACTCACTTATTGCCACATCAATATTTTAACGGAGTGATTGATGGATTGACTAACATATGTATTAATTGATGCAGAATTAAACATTATGTATTCTACTGAGACGAAAAAAAACTTATTGTATAGATGGATGTGAATACTATTCATAAGATAAATATGAAAATAAGTATATAAAAGTCTATCTGTAAACTGAAAACATCCGATTTTAGTTGCGGTTCCGAAATACCCCATTTCGACAAATGTAGATTGTCATTGGTTTTGAGAGTTTGGTTCGGTTACCAAACCAAACAGACCCTTACATAAGCATCTCAAAAAAAATTCTAGTCCAAAACAAGGGAATACTATCATAGTTGTATTGTTATCTTGCTAAACCAACAACTATAATCTCTTTGTTTTAGCACTCATATATAATTAAAGGCTTGTCATAGAAATAACTGGACATCAATTAAGGAACCTTTGAGTTATGCATCGTGCCCTTGTAAGTTGGTCTTTTTTGCAGTTCTATGTTCAAGTTCCATAAGGCTTGGTATTTGGTCATGTGGCTATTGGACTTCCATATGCCCTCTTTCACCACTACCTCCTCCACCACCACCACTACCACCACATGATTAGCGCATAACACTTTCAACATCATGTCTATTTTAGTCATTATTCACAATTACAACAGTTTTATATTAAAATTTATCAAACAGTTTTTACACTACTTTTTGCATCAACAACACTTTAAAATATTGATTACCAAACATGGAGTTGCTTTACTTTACAATAATTATTTTCACAGCACAGTAGAATCAACTTTTTTTAAAAGTGACAGCAAGAAAACCAATTCAAGGATGGTTTGGATCAGGTGAGAACGCTTATGTGCGAACATTACGTGAAAACACCGTTGGATCTAATCTAACCGTTGCATCACAAGCAATTGTAAATGTTGTATTAGAACGAGGCCTTCTTCTCTCTCCTCCTGCCAAAACATCGAGTCAGAAACAGAAGTCCCTTCCAAAACAGACGTCTCCTCCAATCCAGCTGTTCGTTTGTTCGAAGTGGCCAATTTTTTTATCAGCTTTGATTGAGCAAGACCAATAACACTGAAGAGAGAGAGCCCCTGTTATTCCTTATTCAATTCTAGGAAGAACACAGAAGTATTAGCCCTCATTTTTCTGGGTTCCTCATTCAGGCGAAAGAAAGTGTTCGTGTATTTTATATTATCATCTTTGTGGTTCGGTCTTTGTGGTTGGAACATTCATCAATCCTTGAGCAACGTCTTGAGTTGGAAAGAACATTCGTCAATCCTTGAGCAACGTATTGAATTGGAAACTAGTGACTGCGACTATTGTGTTGTTCTCTTGGTTTTGAAATCGTTGAGCACGGTCGAAACAGGGGTTGAGGAAGAAGAAAAGTGTTTAGGGTTGACGTCCAGATCTAAAAGGGCGACATTGTCATATTTGTAGAAATTTTGAAGTTGGAAATGACTCACGAGGTAAGTGATATACTGTATTTGTCAAGTTTATTATTGGGCATAAGCATGAGTTACATTAGTTTGTATGTAGGTCTTTAATATTTCACCAGAGAATCATTTTCGTATCATATATGTTAGTTAACATATATATTTTAAAGATCTTTATACTATATTTGTCAAGTTTATTATTGGGCATAAGCATGAGTTACATAATTTGGTATGTTGGTCTTGAATATTTCACCAGAGAGTCATTTTTATATCATATGTTAGTTAATATATATATTTTGAAGCTCTTTACACTGTATTTGTCAAGTTTATTATTGGGCATAAGCATGAGTTACATTAGTTTGTATGTAAGTCTTTAATATTTCACCATGGAATCATTTTCATGTCATATGTTAGTTAATATATATATTTTAAAGCTCTTTGAAAGCATGTGCCAATGTTGGTATGATGGTGGTGAATTCAGGGTTAAATTGCAAGAAGTGCAATCGAGTGTGAAGGACAGATGACACCGGAAGTAAGGTAAGAGTTGAAATTAAAATTGGGACTAGAATTTGATTGCTATGACAATGTATTCAATTTCTATAATATGTATGCTGCGGAAGCCAGATTCGGCATTCGGTGTTCTACAATGAGGACGTGCACACTGACAGGAGTGGTAACAAGGAAGGAATATGTATGTTGTAAACAGGGGTATGCGTTGATAAGCACTGTTAGTCATAAGAGAAGATGGCGAGGTTGTACTCGAACTGGTTGCAAGGCTAAACTTGTGATATTGAAGGTGAAATACAAGAATAAGTACATTGTTGTAGGATTCAATGAGGTACACAGCCATGACATGACCACAGTTGATAAAGTCCATCTATTGAGATCTCACCATAACTTAACAGAGCCTACAAAGGCCTATAGTGCAGATATGAGCAAAGTTAATATTCCGGTACATAAACAGTTAAACCTTCTTGAGGTGCAAGTAAGGGGATTGGAAAATGTTGGGTTTGTTAAGAGATATGTCTATAATTATATAAGGGACGTGCGTGGAGAGGTGATTGGCAATGATGCAGAACTGCTTAAGGAGCGTTTTATGGCTATGCAAGAAAAGAATGAATCCTTTTATTTCAAGATGGAGGTAGATTTGGAAGGAAGGATGGGTAATGTTTTCTGGTCAGATGCAAGGTCAAGACGAGCTTATGAGTTTTTTGGAGATGTGGTGGTATTTGATACGACGTTCAACACGAACCGCTATGGGATGTTCTTTGTGCCTTTGTTAGGCGTTAATAACCATCGGCAGACAGTGTTGTTTGGTTGTGCATTCCTAACTAGTGAAACCACGGATTCATTTGTATGGTTGTTAGAGGAATTCAAGAAAGCCATGCTAGGTGAGCCACCCAAAATGATCATCACTGATCAAGATGCAGCCATGTCAAAGGCAATTGCTGTAACTCTCCCGACAACATTCCATAGATATTGCATATGGCATATCTTGAATAAGATTACAGAGAAACCCGGCATTGGAGAATGTTTTTTGGAAATGAACAAATGCATATGGGGTATGGATAAGAAAGAAGAATTTGATGCGAAATAGGAGGAAATCATCACAAACAATGGGCTGCAAGATCATGCGTGGCTGAGCTCAATTCATGCTATGCGGGAGAATTGGGTTCCATCATATGTAAAACATGTGTTTTCGGCTGGAATGTCAAGTAGTCAACAGGCCAAAAGCTGTCATTCATTTTTCAAACAATATATTAATCGGAAAAACACATTAATGGAATTCATTGTACGTTTTGAGAAAGCTCTTGCTTCACAAAGACACAAGGAGTTAATGGCTGATCATGTTGATAACAATGAAAAGCCTCCACTGCATTTCAAACACCAATGCAACATCAAATGGGATGCGTTTACACTCGGGAAATTCTGGAAATGCTTGAGAGAGAAGACTTCGGAAGTCTTTTATGCTTGTTCGAACTTGTAGACAAAGATGAGACGCACTGCAGATACAAAGTGAATGAGAGGGTAAATCCGTGGGTAACACGGATGAAGGAGCTTGTGCATGATAAAGATGCCGATAAAGCTTATTGCAGCTGCAAAGGATTTGAATTTTGAGGTATTCCGTGCCGACACATCCTAGCATTCTTAAGAATGAAGCAGGTTGAGCACTTGCCAGACAAGTACATATTGAAACAATGGCTTCAAAGTGCGAAAAGCGATGTAATATATGATAAGAATCACAAAGAAGTTAACGATTACGTTGATGGTTTGCTTTTGGTTAAGAGATCGAAAGTTTGCAAAGTTGTAAGTGATTTGATTGATTCGGCTTTATTGTGTGATGAAGGTTTCGAGTTGCTAGAAAAATCTTTTGAGGACATTCGTGGGAAGCTTACAAGGTTGGTGTCATCAAGAGCTCATGTCGAAGAACCCAACTGAGATGTCAAAACTAGTTATCCCCAACTCAGAATCAAAGATCCACATCGAGTGAAAGTAAAAAGGCGTGTGAAAAGAGTTAAAGGAGAAAAAGAGAAGGCAGCGCAACGACATAAACGTCGGTGCACTGAATGTAGGAAGACTGATCATGATAGACGGAGTTGTCCAAAACTTGCAAGCCCGTAAGTGAATATGTGTTATATCGTGCTTTGAAATTTTTGTTGTTGATTTTTATTTTTTTTTTGGATGTGGCAGCTCTTCATCTTTTAACACAGAACTTGGTGGTCCAGTTGGTGAGAATTTGCAGCCCACTCAGAGCACGCAGGACAATGAACCTACTATGACAGAGTCATTTATGCAAGAGTTTGATTTCATGTATGGTCCCGTAGTTTGAGCACTTATTGATACTTATTTACATGTTTTTGAAAGTATCTGGAAGCGTTAGTGAATCTTAGGTAAATGCCTCATGTCTATTGATACTGGACTATGGTTTATTAAACACATAACTATCTGGAAGAGTTTGATTTCATTTATGGTCCTGGAGTTTTAACATTTATTGATACCTATTTACATATTTTTTGGTCGTGAACGGCACCATGCTTTCAATTCGTAACTCGAAGTTTCGGATCCATCTTTTGTTGAAGGTGGATGTCCCGGATGTCCTCTGGGGTTTGGGATTTTCAGAACCTGAAGCCCTTGCTTGACGGAGAACGAGTTTGGGGGAATCATGCAAGGGGTTTTCTACACAAATTTGCAATGGTTGCAATGAATATGAAAATATCAAAGGGAATCTTGAAACCGTGACTATGTGTGAGTAAGAGAATCTTGAAAACATCACTATGTCTCTGTAAAGTCTCAACCAACGAATATCTATGTCAGAGAATCTTGAAACAAATTGTCTCCCCACTGACAATGAATTAAACAAAAAATTGTGAGCACTATTATGAAATGAACGCTTCTAATCCGGAAGTTAGTGATCAAACTGTGATTGAACTCTAGGTTTGATAGTAGTGTAAAACAAAATAATAAGTTGCACGTAAGCATGATCGGGTATTAACATTAAAACAGTAACCCAGATCGGGCATTCACATTTAAACACTAACCCAGATTAGGCATTCACATTTAAACACTAACCCAGATCGGGCATTAACAAAAACAAACAACTACTAAGGGATTGCCTACGGATTGATACGACTATCACCAGTCATTATCGTGGCCTTTTGCTGGTTGGTGGCCTTGCTCTGTTGGGTGTGCACCGCTGGAGATGATTTTCTGTGCAACAGACGGGGTTATGGCGTCCCAGTCAATATCTTTGTGGACATCTACAGCGAATCGTTGGAATTTCTGAAAACCTTGGTTGAAAGCCACAGACATTGCCTGACCTTGGTTGTCGCCTCCTTTGTGGATGCTCAAAGATTCGTACATAGCATCCTTCTCTGTCATATGCAAATCCTCTGCTGTGTACTTTCTTCTTTGGGCACGAATTCTCTGCTTCTTTTTTCTGTAACGGGCTTTGTTAACTTGCCGAGTCAAATAAGCCAACTTCTGCTCAGCTCCAACACACTTTTGAGTCCAATAATAGACCAAGGAAGAGTTGTGTTCTAGTTTGTTCTTCATATCATTTATTTCCACAGCGGAATCATCGGAGTCCCCCTCACTTGCGGACGAGGCTGGAAGAGGCAGCGGTGGTGGTGGGGACCTTGGATAATTGGGGGCATATTCCCATGAGCCATCGGAGTCCCCCTGATTCGCTTTGGCGCTTGAATTGGCGGACATGTTGAAAAAATCATCAAATTGGGGGATTCAGCTGAAGGTTTGTATGCAAAAAAGACGTCTGGAAAGAAGAAAAGAGAGATGAAAGGCATGAGTAGCCCATAGGCATAAAACAACGTTTATATATCATGTAAGGAAGTTTTCCATTTTGTTTTTTCTCCTTTTGTCCCATCACTTTAATATATATATATATATATATATATTTTAAGTAATCAAAGTATTTGATTTAGTTAATCACAGGAGCCTCACATGATTAGTAAAAATGTTAGTACACACTTGAATTTTGATTTATCAAGTTTGAATGAGTTCGTAGCAATTTGCGAAATTTTTTCCCGATTTTTGTATATTTAGTTATGAATTTTGTAAACAAAATAGCAATATTAATTTAAATTCACACCGAAAGGAAGGATGTGGCAATGGCCACTGGCGTACACGTGTGCACCTACTGAAGGGGGATGCGGTCAGCTGTCGCCATGTGTGTTATTTCTTTATGTTTTAAATTTTTTAATGCAAAATTATTTTTAAAATGGTAATAAATAGGAGAAAAATCGGAAAATTGCCCGAAAAATTGCTTCCAACTCCTTGTGCCGTTACAAAACTGGGGGAAGCTATAAATCATCTAAAGTGATTATGAAAACTCAATTTCGTACTTAATTTCATCGATGTGACAATACAGAGTGAACACTCCATCTTTGGAATATGGTGATAACTTGCTTTCCTTTGAACCGTAACATTATATTTTGCAAAAATTAGAAGTGTACTTCCTTAATGTTCATTATCTAATTTATAAGAACACAAGTATCAGTTTCATTTGCTTCATATATAATTGTTCGGAAAAATATTTCTATATTTTCCCCTTTCAATTGATATTCACAATATGGTTCTTGTTATTTCATTGCTAAAATTATATATTTGAAACCAATAAGCAAACCTCTAAAATGCCAAGTTACGAACATAATTAGCTACCATATAAGTGATCAAATAAATGCTCAAACCTCAAAACTCACCCAATTACTTAAAAAAGGGGGAAACAAAAGCAGACTGCCAAATAAATTTATTCAGCACTGTATTTACTAATATATTTTTCTGCATAGCTACATTATTTTATTCAAATGACCCAAAATGGAAACACACAAGAGCATTTACCTCATATATAAATATGCGATGAACATACAGAGTATCAACTAAGTTTTATATTTTATATTAGTAGATTATATTGTATACAAATCTTAAGCCACAATACTTATTTATTTAGTTAACTTCCAACATATATATAAACATTGTTATATTGTCTTCTAAGTATGTATTCTATATATTTATTATGTTGTCTTACTACTCTTTTTTCTTTTCAACATAGTAGTTATATGATTGGTTTTTTATTCCCTAATGGGGCGGGCCATGGAAATGGCAAACCCATCCCTGATTCAACCCATTGACATCCCTTCTCAAAAGAGATAAAGCCAACCCTCCATTACTTGATTACTATGCGACATAAATACCTGGACTATCAATAAATCCACCTCTGTTGTTTCTATTCCATGCCTTTTAGGCATTATAAAATAACACAAAGAAATATGTGATCAAAAAATAATATAAACAAACTTCATAAAAGCACAACAATTTATGTAGACAAAAGTACGCTTGAAAAACCCAAAACAGTTTCCCCATTTGTTTACAGTTGTCCTTCACATCTTACAGTTGGATACATTACCTAAGAAATATGAACACTTCAAACCACATTGTTTACACCTTTAGGAGCCCACACAAAATGCCAAAAAACGTACCTAAAATGAACCACACATTTGTTCCAAACAAAATACTGAAAACCCCCAAAATGAACTTTCTCTAGCGACGGTTTACTCCATGGTGATCCCGTCCCAGTTGTAGCTTGGGACAACACATCGTGCAAACTCGCGGAATAACTCAAACCCTTTGCGTGCTTCTGCTTCCCTCATCTGCATAGACTAATTCGAAGTACTGAACCTTCAAACGCCTTTTCCTTTCGCAAGCCTAACCCTCACTTTCATTATTTGGACTAATCGAAGGTGGAATTTCACTTTCTTTTTCTCCTTCCCCAATGTTTCTTCATACCATCTTAAACGTATCTTCAGGCAAGTGGAGGTGCAATGGGAGATAAAATATTCCTACATTGGTATTTATAGAGCAGTCCCCATTTTCATTTTACCCGCCAAAATGCCAATGTTGACTTCAAGTGGGGAGCTGCAACTTTAGTTACCTTGAGAACTGGTGATGTCATATTTGCATTATTTGTATCATATACGATATTTTAATTTTCTTTACCTTTCATATTTAGCATCATATATTTGCGAAGATGAAACTGTTGACTTGGTCATGTTCAAATGTAAGTTACCTTCACAACTTGTGATGTGATATTTGCATTATAAGTACCACAAGCACATTTTTTTATTTCTTTATTGGTGATATGAGTTCATATTTAGTATCATATTTCAGAAGATGAAATTGTTTACTTGCTCATGTTAAATTCAAATTACCTTCATAATTGGTGATGTCATAAAACACTGTTTTCATTTTCTTTACTGTTAATGGTGCGTTCATATTTAGTATTATATTTCAGAAGATGAAATTGTTTACTTGCTCATGTTAAATTCAGATTACCTTCATAACTGGTGATGTCATAAACACTGTTTTCATTTTCTGTACTGTTAATGGTGCGTTGATATGATATTTAGTTTCATACTTGGCTATTAAATTATTCACATGGTCATGTTAAAATGCAACGAATTTTACCTCCATAAGTAGTGATGTGATATTTGCATAATCATTATCATAAAAAGTATATTTAATTTTTTGACTGCTGATGTTGATTATTAGTATCATAAATGCGAACACCCACGAGCTGT
Source organism: Prunus persica (assembly GCF_000346465.2). NCBI lineage: Eukaryota > Viridiplantae > Streptophyta > Magnoliopsida > Rosales > Rosaceae > Prunus > Prunus persica. Next base: position 12,748,187 of record NC_034011.1, on the reverse strand, counting down.
ACCTAAGCATGGAGCCGCGAGAAGACCATTTTGCTGCCAAAACCTGGATCGGTTGGGAAATGAAGCCAATAATACATGATCTAAACCCAATGTTGTCTTCATCCATAGTTTAGGTGACGACGGTTCATTCCAATATATACCTTTCTTCCTGATTTGTTCAGACACACCGTTCATTATTCCTCCACATACCTTTTGCACTCCTTCTTCTCCAACAACCTAGATGGACATCCCAGACTTGGCATGGTTTAAGGTGCTGCTTTTGGTTGCAAAGCACTCCTCTGAAGATCTGTACAGCATGGCGGGGACATGCAAGTTATTTGAAGAAATGCTGAATGATCCTCAGGTTTGGCGAACCGTGTCTGTAGAGAAGTACTAGTGGCATCCTAACTGGTACGGGTTTTATCAAGAGAAACTTGTTGAGTTCTTGCACAAGTGCAAGGAACACAACAATCCAGAAATCATTTACAGAGAAGCTGTAACTCAATTCTTCATATTCAAAGATGATGAGGCTGTCAACAACTTCCGGATGGCGGCTAAGGCAGGGCATATGGAATCCACCTACATTGTTGGCTTGCTAGGGCTGGTGAACCCTACAGAGGTCGAAGAGGATGCGATGGAATTTTTGTGCCATCTAAGCAAAACGAAGAAAATTGACATGCAAGCATGCAAGGCATCAATTATGAACCGACGAATGAGGTATACAATTTCGGGCGTGGTGAGTCCTCCAACTCTTGCAACGTTTACTGCTAACAGAAATTTTTTTCTTAACTGCGGTAACTGTGAGGGTAATCGAGAGTGGTATTTCTCATGGGACTTGGCGGGCAACTACTCTGACACGGTAGCTGCCTGGAACTGCTGTGAACCCTGCAAATGGAAGAGGAAGCTGTACTGCTTCCAGCGCAAACTCCGTAGGGAGACCTGTTGGTTTTAATCAATTAAATATCCATGGTATGATATGTGTATTAAGGTGTGTTTTGGGTTTTGTTTGTTTTTATTTACAGGGGAAGTTTACCTTCTGCTTAATGTTTTTAATTCAAGGTCTGTTTATGGTAATGTTGTAGACGTTTGTGGTTTTAAGTCCTCTTTATGGTTTGAAGGTCTGTTTTTGTAATTGGTGCACTTTTAAGATCCAATTTAAGTACAAGTTTGTAGACGTTTGTGTTCCATAGGCCTTTGTAGCTTGCGTGCATATGTTTTGGATGGTTTTGGGTCCTATGGTTTGACTATGTGTTCTGAAATGGGGAATTGCTGGTTCCGATTTCCGAAGCAATCATTCGTTGAAGATGACAGACACCCAAATGCCAGGGAGGTTGCGTGTTGTCAACGCATGAGGGATTATCCTTTCAGTCAAACCGGGTCTAAGCTATCCTTGATCTTCTAAGATACTCTAGTGATCCTTTAATTACGTTTTCAATTTCCCCACATTTCCTGATTTGTCCTGCACTTGAAACGATATTTGAAATATAAAAAATAGTTTAAAAAAGAAATCCGAAATTCTATTTTCACTAATAAGAGTCTAGGGTTTGAAAAGTGTACTAGTGTTTTGATTTGCATCATCCAACACTAGGGTTTGTTCCCTAATTTTATTTTTCCCTCACACCAAAATCCGTTATTCTACTTTTAGTACGAAGTATTCATCCCGATACATACTTAGGAATCCCCCCCCCCCCCCCCCCCATTTTTTCTGAAATTCCTGTATTTTTTATGATTTTCTGAAGAAAAAAAAAAGGGAATAAAATACACACGGAATGCCAAGTGGCGGAGCTGGAGTGGGAAGCTGCAGACCTCAGCGACACGCGGCGCATTCCCATGCCGCCACACGCCCCTTTTCAAATTTTTTTATTCATTTCCAATTAAATATTCATTTAAAAATCGAATTTAAGGGGAAAAAATTCTAGAAAAAATCCTCCAGACTCATGACGACATTTCCTTCCATGAAATATCCGAGAAAAGGCCACGTCATATAAATATCCACACGGAATTAATGTGATCGAACAAATAAGAGTCTAGGGTTTCAAAAGTGTACAGGTGTTTTGATTTGCATCATCCAACACTAGGGTTTGTTCCCTAATTTTATTTTTCCCTCACACCAAAATCCGTTATTCTACTTTCAGTACGAAGTCTTCATCCCGATACACACTTAGGAATTTCCCCCTATTTTTTTTTGAATTTTTCTGTATTTTTTACGATTTTCTGAAAGAAAAAAAAAGGGAATAAAATACACACGGAATGCCAAATGGGGGAGCTGCAGACCTCAGCGACACGCGGCACATTCCCATGCCTCCACACGCCCCTTTTCAAATTTTTTATTCATTTTCAATTAAATATTCATTTAAAAATCGAATTTAAGGGGGAAAAATTCCAGAAAAAATCCTCCGGACTTGTGACGACATTTCCTTCCATGAAATTTTCGGAAAAAGGCCACGTCATATAAATATCCATACGAAATTAATGTGATTGAACAAATAAGAGTCTAGGGTTTGAAAAGTGTACTAGTGTTTTGATTTGCATCATCCAACACTAGGGTTTGTTCCCTAATTTTATTTTTCCCTCACACCAAAATCCGTTATTCTACTTTCAGTACGAAGTATTCATCCCGATACATACTTAGGAATTTCCCTCCATTTTTTCTAAATTACCTATATTTTTTTTACGATTTGTTGAAAAAAAAAAGGAATAAAATACACACGGAATGCCAAGTGGCGGAGTTGGAGTGGGAAGCTGCAGACCTCAGCAACACGCGTCGCATTCCTATGCCGCCACATGCCCCTTTTCCTTTTAATTTTTGTCTTACTTATATTTTCATATGATAAACGCCTTTAAGGCTATGGTTTAGGGTAAATAAATTATTAAAAATTCCCCACAGCAATGTTTTTTATTTTCCCGCTCATGTATTAGGGTAAAAAATATAAAAAAATATTCAACTTTGGAATTTCCCGCTTACGGATTGTCGGGACCAAAAAAGGTGAATTCAAACTTCAAACTCCATATATGTTTCAACCAAATAATAAAATCCAATTCCTTTTCAGAATCAGAGGAAAATAATTTGGGGGTTTTGACCAAATATTTGGAAGGGTACAATTCTTCTGTTTTCTTCATTTTCAACTCTGGGCAAAGCAATGTCGATTTCTTCATCAAACACTGAACCAAAGAGGTGTCGGCACTGCAATGCTGAGATGGTGAAGCTAGTTTCCAAATCCAAAAGGAATCTGGGCAGATCGTGTTGGAAGTGCTTCAGAAAATATGTAAGTATAATCTTCCCAAACCTTGTATGTAAAACCGAATAAGTTGTATATAATAAACAGTAATCCGAAACTGAAACTGCTCCAGATAAAAGAATATGGTCTGACATTGTAATCCCAGACTGAAAAATGTAGTTTTTTTTGTTTTTTTTTTTTAATAGGGAGCTACAAGGTGTAGTGGCTATGAATGGGTGACAGCAGCCAACACCCCAAATGAATCTGACATTCTAAACCAGGTGGATGTGAAGGAACTTAATGCTTATGCTGAAGTAATCCATATACTGAAGGGCATTCATAAAATCCTCATACTGCTGTTAGTTCTATCATTTCTAAATTTGGCTGTTAAATTGATGAAAAAGTAAGAAATGTTTTGGTTTTAAGTATATGTTATGTAATTTTGTAATCCGGACAGCTACATATAAGACATGTTTGGAAATGTAGAAATATAATTACGACTTCAGCACAATTAGTCAATGAAAAACTTCAACATTTCATATGCCTGCATCTTAACTTCACAATCGTGTTGCCCTAAACAAGATAGATTACTATTTATTCGACATTTGAAAAGAATCATGCATCATTTAGGGTTCGGGTTCAGCATACTGTCAACAATATGTGTTGAGGGTTTCATATAGCTTGTATTTGAACAAAATACAAAAACTAATTCTTTAATTTTAAGTGAAAAGGGGGAGTTGGATCATAAAGAAGACTTTGTTCCTTAACAAACAAGAAAACTACCTTTTCAAAACCTTACTAAAATAGAAAGGAGAAAGATGCGCTCAAGCATGCGAAGAAAGCTCTTCAAACTTCACTTATATTATTATAGAAAGATTTGTTTTGTAACTTGTGAATATAAGGTTTGTTACCAACAAAATTGCCACCCGATTAAATTAACTTTGCAAGTTCATATACTACACTACACCCTCCCAGTTAAAAACTTTGCAAGTTATAGTATCTCCTAATGAATCACAGCTACCAATATCCCTACAACAACTGTACAACGAGCTTCAACAAATAGAAGGGCATGACGTCATGGGAAATCTTGGCCAAGTCTATATTCGAGGTCAGAAACTCGTAGTATTTGAGGATGTACATCCCACAGTTGCCCCTGAAACATATCGAAGAAGCTGTGATTCATTGTACAACAAATCCATTTCATAAGACAATCCTTTAGGTGGAATATTACTCACCCGCCTACTTGTTGGGGTGCATCCATGACGCGAATAACTGGCCACTCACTTTTCAGAAGTAGACCGTCGCCAATATATCTAGATTCCTTTAACAACCGGGGCAGCATTTTCGTCACCAGCTGCGCAGCCCATTCGATGGCTTGAGTTCTGCACAGATCTATTTTTGAATCATATGCCCTTATCTCACACTCTTTTAAATCGACAACAAGTAAGATCTAGTGCTTCTGCCTTTGTAGGTTGAAGGGCAAACAAACGCAATTCACAGACGACCATGATTTAGCCAACTTAGGCCCTTCGCCCTTGACCATTCCCAGTACACCCTTGCTGTGCTGCCTGTCCTCCTTTCCCACATACGCCTTTATTTGCTTGTAATCCAAGGCAGCACATTTCTGTATAGTGGCACACGAGTTATGCATCATAATAGATACCAAATTTGAAAATAAACAATGCTTAAGAAATAATACAAACTTGAAAAGTGGTGTCCAGTATCGTCCAGTCAGAACCTACCCAGTTGCCAGAGCTCTCGTGGCGCTCCCGTAGCAAAAGCAAGGCCATGTCTATGTTCTACATAAAAGGGTTGTTTCCATTATCAAATCAATAAATCGCTACATAGCATGGGCATTTCGACAAAATCTCAAATCAATCAATGCTTACCGAGCCATCCAACCAACCATCCTTGGTCAGCAATCGAACAAAGAAGTTATGCGAACCTTCCATACCGTCTTCTCCACATAATCGCACATGTGAACTATATTTGCAAATCATTATTATTATCGATTCCGTTTCACCATTCACTCAATAACTAATCATAATAAACCATTTATATTTTACTAAGGATGACCAGTGGGAACTTACTTTTCTTCTTGTCCTTACTCCCAGCAGAATTTCGCAACCTCCAAAAGGGAATCATGAGGAACAGGCCTGAGGGGGGTCAGCAATTGTGTCCTCCAAAATGTTGGGAATCTCCCGACCTATCCATGGAGTTTCCCTCACCACTGCCTTTTGCCTCTTCATCGCAGGGCCAAGAATCTCACTCTTTCCCCGACCCCTCTTTTGCCGGACCCCAACTATAACATCTTCGCCACATTCACCCTCAGCAGTGGACATGTCAATCTTTCGAGGAGGATTCGTAAGAAATTTAACAAGGGTAACACACACCACACCCGGATCATCCCAATTTATATCCAGGGGCGTATATTGCACCTCTTCTTTAGCATTTTGTACACACTGCTCTCTCGATTCGGCTACTACACCATCCTCAGTTTTATCACTCTCCTCTCCAACATCCTCAGTCTTCTGACTCTCCTCTCCAGCATCCTCATCCTCAGTCTTCTGACTCTCCTCTCCAGCATCCTCAGTCTTATTCCTCTCCTTTCTAGCATCCTTAGTCTTATTCCTCTCCTCTCCAGCATCCCAGTCTTCCTCGCCATCCCCAGTCTTCCTCGCGTCTGCATGACTAGTACACTTTTCCAAGCATAAAACTCTCTCCTCTAGCTGACCCTTCTCACGGTGCAATATTGCAACCTCATTCCTCAACTGCTGCACAAGAGAGTTTAACTCATCAAGGTCCTTACATACCCGCGGACCTACACTGGGTGCATCACATTCAGGAACATCTGATCCCCAACCCCAATATGGTTGGCTCATCTCCAATTGACTTGGTCGTAAGAGGCGCAGTATAACAGGCTATCAAACAAATAGAGTTAACAGGTCATACACAATACTAAACAGCTTTCTTCATGAAACGAACTTAGTACTGAAATAAATTATTAACTACATACCTGTTTGCTTTGAAATATATAAGCGTTCAGCTTTCTAAACTCAGGCACTTTATCCATGGATTTCCACCAGCAAATTCGAGGGACTAATGCAGGTTCCTCAATCCGCTTACAATATCTAAGGGGGGGAATTCCCAATTCAGCAATTAATTCATACACCCAAATCTACAACAAATAGATTATCAAAGTCAGTACTTAATTACGAACTAAAATTTTACAAACACTAATTTTGAACTACATCATACCTGGAGAGCATAGCTCAATCCCTTTATACTTCATCCAGGTCTATTAATTCTTTTAGGCTTCTCATCTTCCACGTTTTTCTTCCCTTTTCTCACTAAACTCCGCACCGCCTTTTTTCCCTTTTTATGTCCTTTTCCCTTCCCATCATTCTCTTCATCACTCTCTTTCTTCCTGGGAGCAAACAACAGAGAATCTTGCAGAAACTCAAAAGATATAGATCTACAAGGATAATTATTGAATTCGTCCATTTTATGAACCAAATGTAAGTACTCCTCGTTTATCTTCACATTTTGGGGTTTACCCATTATCACAAACTCCACAAAATACAGCAGTCTCAATTTGAACGAGTCCTCGCTTCCTCTTTCAGACTTTAGGAATGCATTTTCTAAGTCAGTGCAAGTAATGTGACCCCTGTTGCTAAAATGCGCTTTCATAAATCGATTATGAGCATCCCCCCGGATGTTATGTCAGGCTCTGTTCCACATTTCAGACCACTTATCAAACAAAAATCCTTTACACTAAATTGAGCAACATTGGACCCTATTGCATAACTAAGGCCCAGCATGTCCTTAACATCAAGTTCTCCGACTCACCGGAGTGCCAGAGCATGCACAATTTGACCACTAAATGCAATTTTATGGAGGCCCAACAGGTGCCCAAAACAGCTCTCTCTAAATCTTTTCATAAGCAACTCAATGAAATGCGCCCCAAAATTACACAGAACCGAATTCGCAGCACACAAATTATTCACCCGCGCAGCAGAGACCTCTGACTCTGGCAAACAAAGTTCAAACCCACATTCCATTTTATAACTGCAACAAACACCTTTTGCTTAAGAAACAGAAGTGATACCTGATCACAAAATTATGAACACATTAACATATAGAAGTGATACCTACTCACAATATTATCTACACATCTTCATCACATTAAGATACATAATGAATACCCACAAACACTATTTTCAACACATTCACATACATAATGGATACCTACTAACACTATTTTCAACATATTAAGATGCAAACTGATACATTATTTTCAACTTATTAACATACATAATGAATACCTACAAACACTATTTCAAACATTCAGATACATAATGGATACCTACTAACATTATTTTTAACGTATTAAGATACAAAACTGATACACTATTTTCAACTCATTAAGATGCATAATTTTCACCTACAAACACTGTTTTCAACACATTCACACACAGAACTGATACCTACCAACATTATTTTTAACACATTAACATACAGAATTGATACCTACTACAAGATGCATTGATCCTTCTGCATCCCAAATCATCTCATATTCACAGTTAAGATTAATTTTCTCTTCTGCGTTCTACTTCTAATGGTACTTATTCTTTGTTTTCCAAACCCCATTAAATCCCTAAAATGATGTCATATACTCACACCACTAGATGAGCAAAGCAGGATTACAATGACCAACACATGAACGTTCCTGGAATTTTAAGAAAAGACAACAAGCAAGCACAATGCAAAAAAAAAAAAAGGAACAACCAACAGCTGTGAATCTACACTTCAACAAATTACCACAATAAATTGCGATAAAAAGACAACCCAACTTTTGGAAAAAGTAAATAATATTTAAACCGCAGAAATACTTTAAAAATTAGTTACTATGCTTCAACAAATTACTAGAAACTAGAAAAAGACGCAAAAAAACAACTGAAGCTTTTATATTTTTGCAAACACAACTACTACAGAGACAAACTACTCTTACTGAGAAAATCAAAGCCTAAAATCCTATACCAGAGACAGACTACTCTTACCTAGAAAATCAATGCCCTAAAATCCTAAACATTATTTAAACATTAAGTGATTTAAACATTAACTAAATGCAATATAACATGCAAACTTTAATATGAATGAAAGAGAGGGAATTCGAAAGAAACATACCTTCTCAAACGTTCAAATGAGAAATATTAGATGAGGGAGGAAGCGAAAGAGACAGAGTACACCAAGGAGTTTTTGCGACAAGAGAAATACACAAATTTATGTCTGGTTAGGTATTTTGGGTGTTTAGGGTTGATTCATAAATTCATCAATTCATCAATTTATTGACAAGAAAGGCGCGACTGGCCACTGTCAGGAAGAAGAAAGGCGCGTTTTTTCGAAACAGGCGTGATTTGACACTTGGGCTAAGGGGAACTGCAGCCTACCCGTTTTTACCGTAAGCTTGCTTTTTTTCTTTAGCCGTTCAGAAAATTTGGATGACTGAATTTGGTTCTCATATAACATTCGCACATAAACTTTCTCACTAGATAACCGCCCGTTCAAGAAAATAATAAGAGGTTCAGACCAAAAAATAAAAATGATTAGAGGCCTAAAAAATTGGGTCCGTTAATAAGTCACCCTAAACAATAGTAAAACTTGGCCCATACTCTTGGTCCTTTATATGTCCTAAAGGCCAAAACATTTCGCGTTTTCGCTCGCAACGTGTAAACCCTAAACCCTTGTACTACTGGGGCCTGCAAATTGGGTCCGCCAAATCTCCGGTTCCGCTCTGCTCACTGCGTCCTTCGTTCATCGTCGGCAGACCTATTGCTAAGGTACCACTGCGGTTCTGCGCTCTCCGATTCTTTGTTTTGGTTTTTGGTTGGTTTGCTGTCATTCCTGCGATTCTGCAAAACCGATTCTTGGGTTTTGGGGTTTGCTGGTTGTTTTGTTGAGCTTTTAGGGTTTAGGGTTTAGGTATTTTCATGGAAAATTCCTTATTGGCGTCGCGCCCCCTTCACTGCCTTCATCTACCAACAACATATTTCTCTGCCTGTTTCTTTTGCTCTGAGCTCTGATCTCTAAACTCCCTCTCCTTCTATCTCTTTCTCTCTGTTCGGCGCCGCTGCCATCCAAAACCTCCATTTAAAGCCCAACATTCAGACCTAGAAATCTTCTCCATTTCTTTCTCCTCTGCCCCAAAGATCTATCACCTCCACTGGTACCCACCACCACCACATCTCTCCTTTCATTATATATTTTTGTCTAACGTTCTATTTGGTAGCTGAGAAAAGGATACGGGAACAAATTTTATGTTTTTATATTATTTGGTCCACATTTTCTGCCTGGTTGCTGAGAGTAGGGTTTTTTAAACAAAAATTGTAATTCTGGTTGTGTTTGGTTATTTTTGGACGATTTCTTGTTTATATTTTGAGCCCTTGTTTTATATTTTTGCTGTTCTTATGGCTGAGACCTTGAATTTCAGTTTCTTGGTTGTTTTGATTTTCTGAAAAAGATTGAATTTTGTGTTTTGCTAAGAGAATATGATATTCCGAAATTATATCTAAAATTCTGAAAATAATATACTTCCGAAAATTCTGCATCAGAATGGATTTATTATATTCCAAAATTTTGGAAATCGGAATCGGGACTGAAAATCAATTCCGAAAGTTTTCGGAACGGAATTCAGAACACTTGTTTCCGATCGGTTCCGGCCGAAACACAGCCCTAATTGGAACTGCTTTCTAGTGAGAGGAGTTAGTAAGTTTAGTAAGTTTTCAGATTCTCTTCCTTGTTCATTTAGCAAACCTCTAGCAATTCATTAGTTGCCTAATAAGCACTTGCTCCCTTATTTGCAGTTCTTTCCAGATTCACATTGCTCTGTCTAGTTTGCAGCTGCACTTTAGGCTTAGAATGTGGCGCTCATGACTAAATATTTTGTTTAATTTTCTTGGTTCGTGGTACATTTGCATTTACCACATTGTTTCTTTATATGTTCTCAGCAAGGAGGAATATGAATTTCAACAACGTTAAGGTTCCCAAAGTGCCAGGCGGTGGTGCAGTTTCTGCTTTACTTAAAGTGGGAATAATTGGTGGGCTTGGCTTGTATGGAGTTGCCAACAGTATATACAATGTCGAGGGAGGGCATAGAGCCATTGTGTTCAACCGTATAATTGGTGTCAAAGACAAGGTATTAGTTCTAAAAAATTATTAATTATATATATACAGAAATATATACACTGATGGTGCATTTGCATTCAAACTGTCGATTTGAAACTTACGGCCAATATCACACTTTATATACATTTAGACACAAATTTATGATCGTGTTACTTATATCAATTCAAAATATTCCATGATTGACTGCTAGTTTAGTCCATACTTTTGTTGATTTTCGGAGCGTATTTTCAATAGAAATGCAGTTATTTTGTGGGTTTATTCGTTTAAGAGATGTCTGTTTTAAGTCTCCATAATATCCCTTCAGTAACTCTATTTATATGTGATTTTATGTTTTCTATCTATTGAGATGGATCCAACATGAGTAGCAATCCTATTGATAATAACAGAACAGATCCGCCAGTGATGATGATACATATTTCAGAGATATCTCATCTAAAAATCATTTAACAGATATGAGAAACTTTCTGGGATGGTGGTATCCTTTATTAAAAGAGTTTTTCAATGAATGGAGTTTGCCACGCAATTTATAAAGTTAAAGTGGTGCCTACCAAGTCATGTTCTTAATTTTTCCAAGTGAAAGATGAATCTAACAGCTTGTACACTTACTGTGTACATGTCAAACATATTTTAGATCTCAAAATATGTTCTTTATTGTTAATAAATCTGTACTTCATTATCAATCTGTTGCAAAATCTGTTTGCTTTTGCCCTCTGTTTTATGGTCTGTTATATAATATTGTACACTAATGTTGCATGTGCAGGTTTACCCAGAGGGGACACATCTTATCATTCCCTGGTTTGAGAGGCCAGTCATTTATGATGTCCGTGCACGACCTCATCTGGTGGAGAGTACTTCTGGCAGCCGCGATCTCCAAATGGTCGATACATTTTCTCTTTCTTACTGTTACATGAAATTTTGACGTCGTCATGGTTTGTAATATATGCTTAAATAATTCTTTTAATTCTTTGGTTGCACATGTTTAATGTGATGGAAAATTGGGAACACATGTTACTCATTGCATCTCAGTTTCAGTGGCAGGTGATCTCAAGCAACTGCCACAGTAACTGTTGTGTAATAGAAAAGTATATTATACATTGTTACTCTACTCATCATGTTTTGATTGTTTCTCCTGTCTTAGGGTAACTTACAACTCATTTGTAGTTATATTTCATTTAGCTATGCAAATTTGCAGGTTTATCATGTTTGGGATTTGGGGAGCACAAAATTTTGCCGATGAATTGTTTATTCTTCTACTTGAAGATTCAATGCAAGTTCAAATTTTAGAGGACAGTCAGTTGGACAATCAAATTTTAGAGGACAATCAGTATTCTGTTTAATTCATATATTTTCATTGTTGGTTTTCGATGGACAATCAGTTCAAATTTCTAACCTTAAATTAAATGTCGCATATAGTTATGGATTAAAATCGTGAGTTGAAAGCAAACCTCTGAGATTTATTCAGGTGTATGCTGGCATCTAGTTGTTTACTTTTCTGTTCGGTCATTTTGCACTTCCTTTCCTATAAACCGAATCTCTACCCCCTTTTATATATGTGATGTGTAGTGCTAACTTTTCTTGTTGCTTCAAACGAAGTACTTTAGTATGTTTCTCCTCATTTTATGGGGAAATCCAAATTTGAATTTTACCAGTATTCATCTTTTAGCACCTGCATCCTATGTTCCAAACGTGCAATCATCAGAAAAAAAGTTTAGCAACTAGGTTTAATTTTAGAGGTAATTCAGTGGTTTCAGCTTATATTGTCCGTAGTTGCGATCCTGAATGTTATCTTTTGTTTTCTCATTGTGCTGTACAGGTCAAAATTGGGCTTCGAGTTCTTACTCGTCCTGTACCAGACCAGCTTCCTACAGTTTATCGTACTCTTGGTGAGAATTATAATGAGAGAGTCCTTCCTTCTATTGTTCATGAAACTTTGAAAGCTGTTGTTGCACAGTATAATGCCAGCCAGCTCATTACTCAGAGAGAGGTAGGGAGCATAGCCCGTGTTTGACAGTTCATGTGCAATGAGTTTAGTTTATTGTATATTAGTTAAACACTTTTGAAATTGCTAATGATGTAGGTTTAAGATGCAAATTGTTCATGTTCTTGGTCCTTGCTTTCTATTTATGCATATGCTCTTCATTTTCCTATGTGGTCACTTCGAAGTTTTATACCCCTTTTTCCGTTGTGCATCTACTCTCATATGGTTTCTGGATTAAGTGTTGTGTTAGTGTTGATTGTCCATTTTATGTTTAGACTGTTAGTAGGGAAATACGAAAGATTTTGACTGAAAGGGCAGCCAATTTCAACATTGCGCTGGATGATGTGTCAATCACCACCCTCACTTTTGGGAAGGAGTTCACCGCTGCAATTGAGGCGAAACAAGTGGCTGCACAAGAAGCTGAGAGAGCTAAATTTGTTGTGGACAAGGCTGAACAAGACAAGAAAAGTGCTATCATCAGAGCAGAGGTCAGTTATAACACATTCTCAAAATAGATAATATATACTAGACCTGGCAATGTTGCACACGACCTGTTAACACGACACAAATTTGCACGAAATTATCAGTATTTGGGTTGAGCTTAATGGGTCGGGTTGAAAACGGGTGAACCCGTTAGCCACCTGTTAAGTTAACGGGTCGTGTCGGGTCCATTCGCGAATATTTGCTATCCACCCGTTAAGGAGGGTAGTTTTGTAATTTTGTATCACAATTCATATTTAAAAAAAAAAACACCCACCAACTTCACTTTGTTTTTTACTCTTCTTCTCTCTCTGTCTTCACTTTATTTTTTATTCTTCTCTCTCGTTTTTTCCTCTTCTTTTTTTCTTCTTCTTTCCCTGGCACAGTTTTCTTCTTCCTCTCTATTTTTTTTTCCTTCTTCTTGCTGTTTCCCAGCTTTCTTCTTTATTATTATTTTATTTCCTTCTCATAAGTATATCTCCTTCTCTCTCTTTTTAGAATCCAAATTTCCTTTCTTTAGATGTGAAAGTTGAGAACCAGTGAAGAAGACTTCTTCACTGCCCGTCCATGTCGTTTGGGCTTTTGAGTGGTTGTTATGGTGTTTATGAGATGGAAATTGGGGGAGAAAGGACAGAGATAAGGGGTTGCTGGCTGGGCTCGGTGATAGTTTTTTATTTTATTTTTTCTGGTTTATTCTTAACGGGCCGTGTCGGATATTCACGAATTGTAATGGATAGTGTTTGGGTCTAATATTTGTCACCAGTTAACTTAATGGATCGTGTAGTGTCAACCCGTTACCCGTTAACACGACCCGTTTGCCTGGTTATATACTGATCTTGTATTAATTGCAAGGTTACCAGCCATTAAACTGAAAGTGTTGATTCTTATGGATATATCCTGAGTGAAGTCATGGAGAAGCCGTTTGCATGTAACCCAGTGCCTTATAGCTACAACTTCAAAGTGCTTCCCTATTAAGAATTACTTTGGATTTATTTGCGAGTTCCAAATCATAATATAATGGTTGTCCTTGAATCAACATCAGTGATTTTTTATTGCATAGTCCTCCATGGATGTTCTTTAGAAATAAATCATAAAGCTCTGTTTATATAATAAATTTTTTAAAATCATTTTTACTCAAATATGTCCTATTACTGTCTTTACATTATATCTCTGTTCGTTCCATGTGATGAACATAAAATAGCAATGTTGCACGGTTATTGTCTGTATGAACATGGACATCACTTTTAAACACATTTTACTTAATCATTTGTCCCTGTTGATCAGGGTGAGGCCACAAGTGCCAAGCTGATTGGTGAAGCTATTGCGAACAATCCGGCATTTATTACACTGAGGAAGATTGAAGCTGCAAGAGAGATTGCACATACGATCTCAAATTCATCGAACAAAGTTTACTTGAACTCAGATGATCTGTTGTTGAACCTTCAGGAGATGAATTTGGACTTCAACCGGAAGAAATAGGCTCTGCAGGTTGTACCTGTAATCTTTTCAATTTTCGGATTGTAAAATTGTGGAAATATTTCCTTTAAAAGTTGAGTAAATGGACCTTAAAAGTTCAGTCATTTGACGCACCACCAGTTGGCATGGCAAGCGGCTCTCTGTGGAGATAAATTCTAAACATTTAATGGAACTTTTGAGGGTGCAGTTACTGTTAGGTGTTTCACATGTTGACATAGGATGCGCGTATTTGTCTGTTCCTTAAATGTTGCGTTTCTCATGTTGATTTATGATGCTCGTATTCGTCCGTTCGCTAATTGTTGCGTTTATCACATTGATGCTACTGTTTGCGATTAAGTTTCACTGCTAGACATGCCCTTGTCGGGCTTTGACATCGTTGGGTGGCTCAACTTGTATTGGATTGGAGTTGGAGTCAAAGTTCATACCTATGAGTCTCACCATTCTAGGTGGCACTTGTAAGACTATGTTACTGTTGTCCAATTTAACAACTTGAGTTTCAACACACCAAACGATGGGTAGGATTTTGTCCGTTTTAATTGAAATAGTCTAGTTCAGTGTTATCTGCCAAACATTGTTGATTTTACTCAAGAATAGAGGTTAATTGACCCCAAACCAAAATAAAAAAGGCTTAGGGCCCATTTGTTATCTATTTTATTTTTAGTTCTTAGTTTTCAATTTTTGTACTCGAGTATGGAGGGAAAATGAGAGTAAGAATGAAAGTAAGGATGAGATTGAGAAAGAGGATGGATGGGAGGTGGAGGAAACAAAAGTGAAAATAATTTCAAATAGATTTCAATTTTTAGTTTTTATTTCCACTTTTGTTACTCATTCCTATCCTCCCCTCATCTTTTCTCTCAATTCATCTCCACTATCATCCTTACTTCCATTCTCTTTTTTTTCTCTCTATACTTTAACACACAAAAATAAAAAATAAATAAAAATATTTATCAAACCAGACCTAACTAAATGTAACCATCAATTTCGGAACCACAATTAAGGTACATAACAAATATCACTTTTTTTTATCTACCTTTATCCCTCTCATCATCGCAAGCCTTTTGGCCAGTCTATATCAATTAGTGCCTGCATTGAATGTTTGAACGCCTTTAATTAAGAAGTTTTCAAACAAGTCTTTGTCTTGAAGTTGTCTAATCGCTATCCAATCTCCCAATAATTCAGTGACCTAACAGTGGACAAGAATCATCAACTGGATTATACGTATTAATTTTATCTCCGTTGTGGAAAACTTTTGTCCTCCTAATTAATTTGATGCTTTATTCAATTTTTTTTTTCTTCAAGTTCCCCCTAAATGCAGTTTGTTTTCGTGGATTTTCTTTCTCGAATCTTTGTGTTGGGCATTCTCTCTCTCTCTCTCTCTCTCTCTCTCTCTCTCTCTCTCTCACTCACTCATAAAACAGATGGTCCCATTTCCCTTCCTAAGAAAAGATAGTAGCTAGCTAATTAGCCTTTATAAGAAAGAAAGAGAATGAGTGCGCTTTTAGGTTTGCTTTCTAAGGCAAAAAGAGAATCTTCGATCTTTTATGTCATTGCATTATTACATGATCATTTTGTTGGTAGTAGCTAGCTTACAGCATGTCCATAGTCCAACATACCACAATACAACAATTTGACTCTTCTCAATTAGTGAACATATATATATATTTTAATTTAGTTAAAAATTTGAAATTCTTGACTTAGTTTCACACATATACATTTCATTGAGGATGCCTCACTTATTTGAGGGACACTCTTATAGAGCCTATTCCTTATTTTATTTCACGAATCCAAACCGTCTATTTTGTAGATATTTATTCAAAGATTATCTTTACAAAAAATCACTTAAATCCAATATCATTTGACAACTCAATTAAATTATTGAAATTTAAGTACTTTCTTGAAGCACCATGTTTATTGATTTTGTTGGTCTCAATTAGATGCCTTAATTGAAATACAACTCAGTTTGCATCGTGTTTATTGGTGTGGGACTCCCAAATTGAAATGCATATGATAAGATATATTCTTGCTTCTGATTAATTAGCCTCTTTGATTAATGGTCTGGTTTAGCTACGATTTTTCAATAATTTTTTTTTATACAACTAATTGAGGGCATGAAAATCTCATTATATAATCAAATGACAAACTATAAAAGTTCCTTGGTACCATGAAATAATTCTAGACTGAAGAAGATTGCCGACTTTTGATTACCAACTGATATGTTGTGTTGGTATTTTATTTGATGTGCACGTATAAGGTTGAGATTGAGTGCAAATATAGAATAAACGAGACAATGCCACATGGGTTTGTGGTGTCTCCAAAAATGGTGTAATAAGTTTGGGTGATACATATTATAATAACTTAAAGAAAAAAAAGGAGAAAAATAAAAATGAAATAGGTGGGTTTGCAAAAAGTTTATATTCTCCAACTTTTTATAAGCGAAAAGCATGTGAGTCTCTGCAATATGGATTCCTTAGATCCAAATCTGGTCTCCTTTTTTCTGGAATTTCGTTCAAATGTGAAAAGCATTCTCCCTCTGCACCGTTTCGAAACCTAATTGATAATTTGTCCATTGAAGTTAATTCCTGAACTTGCAATTACTTAAACCTACAAAAATTACTAATTATTAATATTTACCTGCTTCTCTACGAATTCTTACTACAAAAACAAACCCTAGGGTCTTCTTTTTCTTCTTGCACCCTAGGGTTTCGAAGAGTGCAATTTGCAATTATACATGGTACATAGATAACATAAATTTCATCCTATTTATTTTTGTACTGTATGTATAAAGCATTCAGTCGAATCATATATAGAATTAATTAATTAGGTGTACTGTAATCTCACATGAATAAGGTTTCGTTGGATGTTTGGTTCAAAGTTGGGAACATGTCCATGCCTTGAAATCAGAGAATACTTTCAAAAGCTAGTTTGAATTGAATTGAATTGATCAAACAAGGTTTACAGCAATAATAATAATGCAGTCTTGTTCATTTTCAAGGTTATAAGACAAGCCAGGAAACAAACATACCAGTGGTGACAACATTTTGCTTTTACCCAAACCCTTCTATTCAAATATCTATATGCATGGTTCCTAACTCATAAGAGAGAATTATATTTGTCTGATCTATTTGTTTCGTCCCTAAGACTACAAATTGATTGAAATTAAACTTAATTAAGTAATAACTAATGCAGGAAGAGAGAGAGAGAGAGAGAGAGAGCACATATTAATAATTATATTGCATATTGCATATATTAATAATTATATAGGAATCTTATAGCTAAAGGAGGGCGGGCCTTGAAAGTTGAAGCCTTTTGGGGGGAGTGTTGGAGGAGGAGAGAATATTCTGAGGACACCAAAGTTCAACAGGAAAACTCCAAAAATCAAATACTAAACAAACTTGGAAAGCAAAAACATGATTAGATTATGATTATGGGTGAGCAGGAAAAGTCAGCCCACAAGGAGACGACTGCTCACACTTCCAAAAATTCACTGCCTTTGTCAGCTGGCTGTCTTCTCATCGCTTTCATGCTTAATTAATCCCAGTAAATTCACTCCTAAAGTACTCTGTTGCATTGCCAAGAAAACCCTCGTTTAGCATTAACCTTTAAAACCTAGCCCTAGCTCGCCCCTTACAAAATATAATGGAAATTGTGGGAGCTCAAATTTCGTGTCCAAATGAAAAACCGGAATCAAGTCACGCATATATGATCTCTTCGCTCGCTAAGCAGTTAATGACCGAATTCTGAGTCATGAATTAGAAGTTCTTGTGTTGTTTTGGTTCTCTTACAGTATAGCATGTTGCAAATATTTATTCTAGTTTGTTGCTATAGTTAGAGGTGAAATTATTGGAATTAATTTGTAATAGTTAGTGGTGGAATTATTGGAATTAGTTTGTCATAGTTAGATGTGGAATTATTGGAATTAGTAGTTTGCTTTCTTTTCTTTACTTTCTTTTTTTATATAAAGATTTTATAACTTTATATTACATAGAAATGAGAGCACCAGGGTGAGAATTTAGAGAGATTGAGAAAATTGAACCTTGATGTTTGAGAAACTAAAAGAATGAGAGCACCACAACAAAAGGAATGAAGATTTTAGAGAGATTGAGAAAATTGGAACTTGAAATTTGAGAGAATAAAGCTTGATAAGTTAGAAAATTGAGTGAAGAAGTATAGTATTTAATTGAGTATTATATTTATTATTTATTATAATTATGGCCAGGGCAAGCCGGGCCAAGACGGGCTTAACTAGGCTCGGGTTACGAGCCTAACTAAGATTTCAAACCCTTAGCCCAAGCCCTATCCAATCTTAGAGCGGGATGGGCCGAACGTGCCTAAACAACGGGCAGGGTTGAGCTTTGGATCATGTCTCGTACTACCGACTTCGAACAATGGGCCGTAGGCGAGATGGTGATCTTAGTTTGAGTCATGAATTAGAAATTCTTATGTTGTTTTGGTTCTCTTACACTAGAGCATGTTTCAAATATTAACCGAGTCGGCCCTAGACGGGCTCAAACAAGCGAGGCCTTGAGAACTGAATGAAGAAATTAAGAGAGCTAATTGCAAAGTGTTCAATAATTGGTTTTCCACATTGTTGTATGTGTCTTAGTTACGGTTCATCATTGGGTCGGGCTGGGACGAGCCTTATGGGTTTTTTTTTTTTTTTTGAAAAATTTTTGGGTTGCGCTGGGCCTGGCCAAGGTTTCAAATGTCACCGTCCGGGGCTGCCCATGGACCTAGACGAGTCGGGCCTTTTTTTTTCTTTTGTTTACTTATATTTTTATTTTTTCTAAATCTTTTATAATTTTATATTACAAAGGAATGAGATCACCAACCACCACGAAGGATGAGAACTTAGAGAGACTGAAAAAATTGGAGCTTGAAATTTGAGAAACTAAAAGAATGAGCGCATCACCGCCAAAGAAATGAGGATTTAGAGAGATTGAGAAATTGGAGCTTGAAATTTGAGAGAATTATTATATTTGTGGTCGTGCCGGGTTGGCCCTATTCGGACTTAATCGAGTCAGGCCTAGAATTCATGGCCAAGGTTTCAAATTGTTGGCCCAAGCCCTATCCAATCT
This sequence comes from Prunus persica, assembly GCF_000346465.2. Lineage (NCBI taxonomy): Eukaryota > Viridiplantae > Streptophyta > Magnoliopsida > Rosales > Rosaceae > Prunus > Prunus persica. The sequence continues at coordinate 12,728,796 of NC_034011.1, read as the reverse complement.
TAGAGCGGGCCCAAATAAAGGGCCGGGCCAGACTTTTGTCCATCGGACCTCGGATTACTAACTTCGCCCCATGAGCCGTGGGCCAAATGGTAATCCCTGGATACACGTTATTCATCAATTAGATAACGATCCCCTATTCTAAACCAAACTACTAATCGGCATGATTGGTACCATAATGAGATCAACCAACCAATTGACAAACGCTTAGGAACAACCATGCTAAAAAGAAACAATATAAATAGCCAACACCTGCAACTAACAAAGGTAATGTGACCTAAGTCCAAGAACTCTAACTCTTCAAAATCTCTTAGTCGGTTCAGTTGTTCTCTCTTCAATTTCAGGTTGTGAAGAATAGTTCATATAGATCATGGAATTCATATTCCACAAAAATGGTAGAAGATGAGTTTCATCAAGAATTATTTAAAGACTATGTAATTAATAAGACACTTGGTTATAAACATTAATGTAAACTTGTGAGCATGAGATATATGTTAGAATTATTGTTTGTACCATAATCAATCGAGCACATTCGACACTAGGAGACTAGCATGTAGACAGACCCACAACTTGCTAAAGGTAAAACACTTCTAAGCCAATCCCTAAAACACTGATGACATCATCATGATCCCAGCCTGCCTAAGAGACACTTTCCTCCGATACGGAAATTGCCTACCGAAGGCGATGGACAAAGCTCTTGAAGTATAGAACCTAAGTCTTGGACACGTGGCACCACCTCAATGGTTTGAACAAAGTCCCACATCAAAAATTTGCCCAAACTCCCACTTGCATTTCTCTATTAAAGAGGAATAGTGCCTAAATAAAAAAGTAACCACTTTGGTACTGAAGCTGTTGTACCAATGGAAATTGGCCAGCCTTCCTACCGAAAATCAGGATTTGACGCTGGAGCTAACGACGAGCAGCTGGCTCTAAACCTAGACCTCATTGAGAGCTTTGTGACCAGGCCAACATGTGCAAGTTTGCTTACAAGCAATGTGTTGCCAAGTACTACAACTCTTGTGTGCTGCCCCGTGCCTTCAGACTTGGAGATTAGGTCATGCGCAAGGTTTCAATGGCAACCAAGAACTCTGCCGAAGGTACCCTCCGCCAACCTGGGAAGGACTATATGAAGTTTAAAGTTTGTCGCCTTGGCACTTATCAACTTTGCGATTCCAACGGCAAGCCCCTACCTCATACCTGGAATGCAAATCACCTTAAGTATTACTACGAATAAACAGTATTTACCTTTGGCATTTACGTTTTCAAGTTCTCCTACGCCTTCAACACCTATGTTTTAAGCTTTATCAAGCTTTTTTTGTATTTATGCCTATCAGCATCCATTTAATGAAATGCCTGACTTTGGCTCATTTCTACTCACTACTTACCTTCGACATACATTCAGTATTGTCAATTAGCAAGACGCTTGAACAATAGATAAAATACCAAAATAACCTTGCCTTATGGCAAGGTTAACAATCCATACAATAAAGGAGACACTTTCCTCTTATTCGACAATTATGTGTTGAAGGTAATGGCTGAAGCTCTCAAACTACAGAACCTAAGCCTTGGACACACGTTGCCACCACAATGGTTTGCACAAAGTCCCACATCGAAACTTTTTGCAAACTCCCACTTTCATTTCTCTATAAAAGAGGAATAATGCCCAGATAAAAGGGTAACCACTTTTCATCTTTATTGTTATTCTGCCAAAATTACCACTCATCACACTCTTGTTGACTTAAGCATTAGAGAGCCTTCGGCTGGCACCACACTGGCTTCCGAAGCTTGACGACCGTTTCTTCTGTGCCATCTCCTCCTCGCCAAAGGTTCACTTAGCGGAGATTGAATCCTTCCATTCTCCTACTGAAGACTCCACGCTTCATCCATTGAAGTTGAATCCGATTTTGGACATCAACAGTTTGAGTATGCATCTCGAATTAATTAGAGATTAGTGAATATGCAAAGATGTTATATAATTTTATGCAATTAAGCTTATTTGTATGAATCTCCAAATCCCCAAATTGGACTATGTGAAGGTACGGGTCATAATGGTGATCCACTAACATCGAAAAAAGAAGATTACAAAATAAAACTCCATGAAACTTATATTCTCAGCAGTTGAAAACCTCACAAATAAAACTCCATGACATCCCCGTTCATGAAATCTATAAAGATAAGCTTAAAAGTTTTATTTACCATTCAAAAACTATGACCAATAACCAAACTTTCCAACTTTTGTTCATATGAAAATCTCATGATCGATTTACACGATGATGAAGATTTGAGGAGGCGATCGATGCCCTGGTTGTACTGTCATTGGGTCGATTATTCCCTTTAATTACTTGTTAAACTTGGTCGTTTCCTCTGGATTCATCTTCATTTGACATTTAGCACGTGCATGGCAGACTTGTAAGATTTCCATGTAAATCATATGTAATCTTATATATATTAGCCCTTAATTAATTTGATTAAGGCAAAGAATTATATTAGGGAAGTCTTAAATGTTCACTTTGACTAAGGAGGTAGCAAACTGAAAACGATTTTACTGTTGTGAAAAATAAATATTAAAGAAGGTGCCTCTGAATGGAAGGACATCTCTAGCTAGAAAATAAAAGAAAAATTAAAAGAACAACTAGAAATGCATACATATGATTCATCTTATTGTAATTAAAATCGTTTTTTTTTTTTTTTTTGCAATAGTTGAAGCAAGAAAATTATCTTACTAACTCATTAAATCATATTTTTTTTTCTTCTTATTTTTAAGAGATGGAGGTTGGACTAATTAAGTTACTGAAATATTTTAATTAGTAGGCCACAGATACGGGTATATCCGTGGTTTATTTGGAGCTTTTCTAGTAGTGACTGGAACTAAAATTTGTACAAGTTTGGAGGAAGAAAGGTATTAAGCATATAAGCTATTGAAAATTACAGTGGTGGATTTCTATAATGAAAGGTGATCAGGAAATTAATTAAACCAAAGCTTTTCATAATTTCGAATGTAAAGTTGTCTGAAAACTGTTCATTTGTTCATTTGAGAGTTTGAAAAGATAAAATAAAGCATAGCAAATGATAGTAACTAATAGGATTTGTGTAGTTTATAACATTATCTTGGTGCTGCGCCGCCCAAATTCATTCTCATCAGTTCAGCGGTAAGTATCCTACCATGGTGGTAAACGTGAAACCAAAGAAATATTACAATCTACAATAATATACAATTGCTTTTGAACACATATGTATATATAGATAATATATATGTCAGCTAGCTGGCTAGGTTTCCTTCAAATATTTGAGTGGAGCTCTCTCAAAGAAATATTAAATTAAAGAAATTAGTGTCACATACATAAATAAAATAAAATAATAAATAAAGACAGTGGATTATAAATATTGAAAAACTAAAGGCAAACAAATTATGGGATAATCATTCGAAATGGGAAAGGGCATGTAGACTAAGCTTTTTCCCGGCCTCATCATATGTGTCATCATGCACCTTTGCTCTTCAACTTTCTCTCTCCTGCCTTCCTGCCCCTCCTCCCAACTTTAACTTTTTACCGCCTCTCAAAATATATATTATTCCATTCCTCCTAAAAAGTAGATAATTAAAATGACTGCAACTTAAGAGAGAGAGAGAGAGAGAGAGAGAGAGAGAGAGAGATCATATATATCTTGTATATATTATAGCTTTTGTTGTTAGGGTTGAAACCGCATATAATAACACCATTACTCTTGGGTTTTCTTCCAAATCACAAGTCTCTAACTAATGCTATTCTTAGTGAGAGCTTGTCTTTTTCTTGTCAAGGTGTCTTATAGATTGAGTCAAAACTGAGAAGAGAAAGCCTTGAATGTTTGAAACATGGCTTTAAATGAAGAATCAATTCCACCAATGAATGGGTTTGTTCAAGACCCAGCTGCTGGATCCATTAGCCCTCCTCCTCCTCCTCCTGCGAAAAAGAAGAGAAACCTCCCAGGAAACCCAGGCAAGCTTCTTTCATTTCCTAGTCAATTCATTTTTAATTATTTTCTGTTTTTTCCATGTATATGTACATACATATGCTTATATACATACGGATGTACAGATCCTGAAGCTGAAGTAATAGCCTTGTCTCCGAAGACTCTGATGGCCACCAACAGATTCTTGTGCGAAATATGTGGCAAGGGCTTCCAAAGAGATCAAAACCTGCAGCTCCATCGTCGCGGCCACAACCTTCCATGGAAGCTGAAGCAGAGAACAAACAAAGAACCGAGGAAGCGCGTGTATGTGTGCCCTGAAAAGAGTTGCGTCCACCACCACCCATCCCGGGCTCTCGGAGATCTGACGGGCATCAAGAAACACTTCTGCCGGAAACATGGGGAGAAGAAGTGGAAGTGTGACAAGTGCTCCAAGCGATATGCCGTGCAGTCAGACTGGAAGGCTCACTCAAAGACCTGCGGCACTCGGGAGTACAAATGTGACTGTGGGACTCTATTTTCACGGTATATACACTCCAATTTTAATTCATTCATTTCCTAGATTAATTTTAATTTAATAGATATTGGTTTCAATTATATATGCGTTAATATATGTGTTTATATATATACACAAAAAAATTTATTATTATTTGTTTTTACAAAATTAACTCAAATGCATTTTCAATCAGTGGTCATTTTTTAATTTTTTAATTTACATTTTGTGAAGTGCTATTTTCCATGTTTTTAAGAGCCTCTAATAATTAGTTTCTATTTTCCAATTTAGTTGATGTGGGTTCAGTTTTGTGTAATATATAATTTTGTGGTTGACATGCAGGCGTGATAGCTTCATCACTCACCGGGCCTTTTGCGATGCGTTGGCTGAAGAAACGGCTAGAGTAAACGCAGCATCCAATATTAACAACATTCCGATGGGTGGCAATATCAATTATCAGTACATGGGATACTCAATCGGAGCAGTAGCAGGGCCGAATAATAACATCACGGCACAGCAATATTTTTCTTCCATTTTCAAGCCAATGATCTCAACCCCTAACAATATTGATGATGAGGCATCCCGCGGGATGTCTATATGGATGATGGGCGGCAATAACAATTACAATAATAATAAGAATCATGATCATCATCGTCATTGTCCTCCACCGTCGGATTATGATCAGATAAATAATTGGGTTGTTGGAAATAAGCAGCTGATTTCATCACCATCACCTTATTCAATCTCAAACAGCAATGCTCCTCATCATCAAGAAAGCATTACTTGTACTAGCACTACTAGTAGTAGTTGTTCTAGTTCATCGCTTGCTTTAATTAGCAATAATATAATAAGTGATGTTCCTTCCTTTTACAGCAGTAAAATGTCAGCCACGGCTTTGCTGCAGAAAGCCGCTCAAATTGGGTCAACAACTTCGAGTGAGGCGCCATTGCTGGGGAGTTTTGGGATGAATAATATCAGCAAAGTTTGTGGGCTCTACGGAGTTACTAGTCCAGATGATCATGGCCATGATCATCATGCCAAGCGCCGCAGCATACAGAATTGTAGTGCGGCTACTACTACTACTACTAATGATCATCATCATCAACAAGAAACTATTGCTGCAGGAGGAGGAGGTGGTCAAACTAGGGATTTCCTTGGTGTTGGTGTGCAGGCCATTTGCCACTCATCATCACCATCAATAAACGGGTATTGGACTTGACGATTTTTTTGTTTGTTTTTTCTCATCAGACTATATGGACAAGAAAATGTTTAAGTAGAGCTAATATTGTAATAAAGAGAAATGAGATGAAGTACTACTTGAGAGAGAGAGAGAGAGATGTAAGAAAGGAAGGGTCATTCTCATCTAAAGAGATGTTTATCATGTCACACAATGAAAACTAAAACAAACACGAAACCAAAAGAAAGTTGAAGCTACAAGGACTTCCACACACACTCCACACCAAAGGGGTTTTGATTTAATTTTGTAAATCAAAGCAAGGAAAAGAAAAGAAAAGAAAAGAAAATTTAAATTAGACTTTGAGAAGAATTGGTTTTAAATCTGTCAAGAACAATTGCTAGGACTCACTATCCACCTCCAAACAATCAATCAATTCATAAACAACAATGGATAATCAATTTCCAGCAAGCATATGATGACTACAATCACAATAAGATCATGGCATTTGACTCGAGTTGTATGATTATCTCTTAAGTGTACATAAAGTGTATGACATTTACATCAATACTTGTATTCTTAATTGAAATCCAAGATGGTATTTACTCAAATTAACAATCAAGAATTCATTAAGAGCAAAGAGAATATGACTGTCACAAAAACCCTAAAACATGGCATTTGTTATTAGGAATTCAAGAATCGATTTCTCATAATTAGTTCTTAACCCAATTATTCGTTGCAAACAAGAACACGGGCAATATGAAAATTAACCTATGTTCTACAACAATTTAATTCCAATACATGTTTCAAAGTTAGCTACTTAAAGAAACAAAATATCATAATTCACACAACAAAGAGAAACCGAAATCATCACGCTTGTAGAAACTGAAAATCCATTCGAACTTATTTATAGAATTGAAATCACATTTAGGGCTTCAAGATTAAGCCCTAACTTATAAGAAATCAGTTACTCATGTTCTTGAATGAAATTGAAAACAAATACATAAGAACTGAAAATTAAAAGAAAAAGGAGAAGAAAGAATTCAACGACAGCTTTCTCTTCTTGTGCAGTTGATGTCCTTAGGACGTGAATCCCATGTATCGGAGCCTTGGCTAGCCCTTTATATGATTATATCAGAGTTCTAAACCCTACAATTGATTAAAAATTCGTCCAAAAAGTCTTGGTGAACAAGAAATCAAAGTAGGAAAGTAAAGATCACAATTCCTAATTCCATAGAGAAATACAGCTCATCCCTATTGCTACACGATTTAGGGATCTTCCACCTTCTAGAAAAATCTGTAACAATATGATTCAGACATGTATATGTCTTATCTTTCCAACCATATATGGCACGTAGCTTGCAAAATTCGGGAAGGCTTCTGTTTCTTCACATTCAAGCAACATTTATGAAACTGTCATGTCTGCACGTGGACTAACACTATGCGAAAATTGACTTTTACCTTTGGATAATATCCGTTGCTAAAGGTACTTAAGAAACGAAGTATTGGGAACCGATGCATATGATATAGTCATTCGCTTCGGATATTATCCGTTGCTAAATATTATTTACTGCTTCGCTATTTACATAATCGTTGATGCGTAAGTTGTTACCATGTGCCAAAAAAGCGTTGACCTCTTATGCCTAAACCTTTAATAGCATCAAGGAATATATTAGCACTGATGCTAAATACTCATTATAGCATCAAGGGTTTTGATTATACTGAAGCGTGTTCTAACTTACCACTACAGAGAAGAAGCTACTGTTGTGGCAAATTATGGTTTGCGGCCTTCATTTTTTGTGCTTACATTGAAGTGAAAAGCCTACAAATAATTTGACTTTCTACAAATATTATTGACCATTATGATTATAGGCTTTGATTCCCATGGAGTGCTGATGTTGTTTTTAATTTTTAACTTCAATTGTTGTGGCAAAACTTAGGTTGTTATACACAATAAACATAGTTGTTATCAGTAAAGTGTAAGCAATTTCCATGTTTTTGTTTGGGCTAAAAGAGAAATCCACAAGCACAAGCCCATCTAGGCGAAGAAAGGCCCACAAAACAGAAAAGACGGAGGACTGGGCTTTGATTCAAAAATAGAGAAAGCCCAAAATCCACATCAGAGGCCCAGCATCTAAATACTCACCATTGATCTCAAAACATGGAGTATAAGATCAGCTGATTTTTTGGAAAGTCTATTCTCAGAACCCACGTGACTACCTGACTTTGAAAAGTCAACAATTTCAACTATGACAAGAGAGTTGATTGGTAATTAATGAAAGCAGGTCATTAGCAGAGGGACTTCTCTGAAACTCTGGGGCTAAAAGATCAGAATCCTTTTCTATATCCAGAAAAATTGGGTGGACATCATTTTCAAGGGATAAGCAGGCCATATTTTCTAAAAAGATAAGTAGGAAGCATGGAGTTGTTCATCTAGAAGATCAAAAATAAATATCACAGTTTGAACTCTTGCAAGGAGTAGTTAAATTGGAAGAAGGGTTTGGTTTTCTTTCTGGAAAAACAGGGAAATGATTGCCTTAGGAACTGACTATTGAGAGCTTATCTGCCAGAATTGATAGAACCTCTTTTTCTTTGCATTTAAAAATGAGAGATCTTTTGAGAATTTTTGCTGCCCATTATTAAAAGAATTAGGAACCCTACTCCAAAACATTTCTTATAAATATACGAGAGGGTGAACATAAATAAGACACAACCAAAAAATCAACCAAAGACAAAAACCCAAAATGATCACTTGATCTCTGAGAACCTTCAAACAAATTGAAGCAACTAAAAGCTCATTTGAGCCACAAAAGAAGCCAGCTATAAATCAGAACTTCTAGTTCAGACTTAGAGAAATAAGTCATTCAAAACGAAATTCCTCTCGTTACAAATTTGGTTCAGCAAAAGCCAAAACAAGCGAAGTCTGGGTAAATATGAAAACCTCAACAAATTTATGGAGAGTCCTAATCAAGCAGAACAGGTGTCACAGTGCAGTTCCAGCTTAATAAATCCTCAAGTCCAGCCACTTCTACCCCTTTCAGACTGAAGAAGCCACAATTCTGCCCATTCAAAAAGCCTTCCAGGGTTTGAAATCGATTAAAGCTCTGCCAAACTCGAACGTTAGTATCTATTTACAGTTGAAGCTTAGTAGTTGAAGTTGTTGATAACTTAGTCCAGTACATGCTTACCCAGTCTAGCCCGGATTAGAAGTTTCTATCCAAGCAGAAATGGAAGTCCAGCCTTCTTTTTGTCTTTCTAGAGTTGATTTTTCTCTTTTAAGTTTTGTAAAAGGCACTTCTGCCTAGAAATAGTTTACTATCTTATCATTTATTATGGCCAGAATTACCAGTTTTGTACTGTGAAAAATTGTGAAGTCTTCACCAGTCTGAGGGAAGAAAAGAACTTACTTGGGAGATATTCCTCACCCAAATTCACAATCGTTTGTTTAGAAACCAGTAACTTGGGGCGCAAGTTATCTATTCTTAAGAAGTCTGCTAGAATTTTTATTGCTAGCAGTGACACGCTCGCATACTAAAGAAAGTTGACTTATTGACCAGTTAAAGGTTTTCAAGGCAATGGGGAACTTTACCTTTTCATCACAAGAGCAAACATCAAACGGGTGAACAATTTGGCACGCCCAATGGGACCTCTCAGTATACATACTCCTAGAGAAATTTTCTAAAAGTATATGAATATTGGAAGTTCTAGCCAAAATCCACGCTGTGCCATGAAAAGAGATCAAGTAGCTCTCCGGGAAGGACTGGAGTCAGAAGAAAGTGATGCTAGGCAATCAGGCCATGACAGTACCAGAAGTAGATGTTCTAGGTCTGGCTCCAGGAGGTTGAACTAGATACAGGAAGCTGTGTTCCGACAGGAGGCCACAGCACAAAGGAGCCAGGATACTCTAAACAACATGACAGCCATGATGCAATGGCAATTTAATAGGCAGTTTAGGAAGGACCGTGAAGCTGCTATGGCCAGGATTCCAAACCCAGATGTTGTGGTCCAGCAGCTAGACCTCCCTTACGGCCCTCCACAAGGATTGGCATGGCCATACCAAGAGAACCCTCTCATCGCACAGATAGCTAAAATACCAGGGCATTGAGAGATCCAAGCTGGACAGAGGGGAGGAGCCCTTCCAATCCAAGAGCATGAGGTTCCAGTTCGGCAAGAAGGCCCTACACTAGTTCAGGTCTCCCAGAATCAGCCAAAACCTCCACCTATTCCACAACTTGTGGCCCAACATGATCAGCCCTTGGCACTTCTGCCTGAGGCACCGGCTGTGTTGCCTTACAGACCTAGAAGGATGGACCCCAATCTATTCCCTCCACCAGCAAGAGGCATGAGAGGCAGATGGGGAATTAACCTTTTGGCCAATAATGACAGGAACAGGCCGGGGGCAAACTGGAGGAATCATTTGGATCTTGAAGAAGAGGAAGAATATATGGAGGAAGCTCTGCACAGGCCATGCAGAATGGAGCACAGGATTGACCACACCCAGCCAGAACAGGGGCGAAATCCACACCTTATCAATGCTTTGAATGACATGGGGGCACTGCTGAGAATGATAAGAGAAATGATGGAGCCTGAAGCCAGAAGAGGAGAAAGGCCCACCTACAGAAAACCATATCCGGCTTACATTGATCAGATACCTCTATCCCCAGGTTTCAAGGTACCAAACTTCACCTTGTTTAAATGAGAGGATCCCCATGCTTCATCAGTTGAGCATACACTGCTACAAAAAGTGAAAAAAACGACCAGAAAAAAACAACGGTTTGACGGAAAACCATCGTTATCTTTGAAAAGACGACGGTTTTATAACACCGCCGTGTATGATTAACTTAAACATCTAAAAAATGGAGATTCCAATTGCTGTTTTTAAAAAACGACACACCTAATTAAAAAAGCGACGTCTTATTGAAAAAGTTTTTCCTCAGAGTAAACTCGGAGAAAACAAACAACGGTAGAAGGTATGAATCCACAGACGAAGAAAGTAAACATGACGGTGTTAAAAAACAGCCGCCGTTTTTATTCTGTAATAAACACGACCAAGCTTTCGTATCTGGCGCCGTATAATTTTGAAACAATCCACGGCGGTAAATTACAAACTACTGCTGTATTAAATGCATGTACAACGACGGTAAAGATAAATTTATCGACTTATTTCTTGAATCGTACTACAACGGTATCTTTAACACTAACCACGTTGGTTTGTTCAATTAACTTGTATAATAAAATTTACCACGTCATAAAGTTAAAATTTACTGTCGTATTTATTAACTTTATACGTCCACCCTTATATATAAACCGTCGTCTTATTAATATAATTTTTTTACTATTTATTTATTGGATTTTGGTATCCTACGACAGTAGACCAACTTAATGACAATAATTGAGAATAACCACGACGGTTTATATAGAAAACCGCCGATATAATCAATTTTCTGAGACTGTCGTATTTATTCAATTTATACGTCTCAACTTATATCTAAACTGTCATCTCAATTGTAATTTATTATTATTATTTATTTATGGTATTTTTGTGTCCTACGTCGGTAGATCAAATTAATGACAAGAATTGAGAATAACCATGACGGTTTATATAGAAAACCGCTGACAGAATCAGATTTTTCCTGAGATCCCAAGAGTTTCGAAATCCTACCAGATGGAACTTTGTTCCTCATCATAATCGGACCACAGAAAGACAATATTTTAGAAATTGATGATGTTTGTGTCCTTATGTCTTTGAGATACACAAAGGCACAAACACATCAAACATCCAAAAATTTGCGTCTAAAATTTGACGACAGCAGCCTCATATTTGAAGTCAGACAAACAATTTTTTGGAAGTTGATGATGTGAGTGTGTTTGTGTCCTTTAGATACACAAACGCACACACACATCAACATCCAAACAATTGCCTTTTAAAATTTTGATGACAGCAGCCACAGATATTCATTCAGAGAGAAATTTTTTTCAACGTTGGTGATGTGTAAATGTATGTGAATCAGATACACAATCATACACACACACACACCAACATCCAAACAATTGCCTCCTAAGAGGTGAGATTGAAACTGAAACCCTAATTGAAAATTGAAACTGAAAGAAACCGTGGAAAAAAACTCAATTTATAGAAAAAATTTCATATCCACGGCGGTTATATAAACCCTAACGACGTTTAACAGAAGGAATCAACGTCGGTTCGTAAAACACGGAAGACGTATTAAACATACAAACAACGTCGGTCATAAATCTACAGGAAATGAGGTTTCGACAAACAACTTCGGTCCATATAAAAAAACGACGTGGTAACTTGTAATTTCACGTATTCAAAAGTAAAATTTTGTCGTGTAGCGCCCAACTAACCACGTCGTTTTCGGAATACAAAAAGTCAAAAAGCTTTTTTACTAACCACGTCGGTTGATGTTATTTGACTGTCGTAATAAATACTTACTAGGGCGGTTTTCATGACTACCGTCGTTGTATTTATCATTGGGACACTATATAAACTTTTTGGTCACCTGACCTAAACTTTTACGTTCTCTGTAAAATTTTCAGTTTTCTCTCAGTTTCCCTTTCATTTCCGAAAAGCTGCGTTTCTGATTCTCAACTTTTACGTTCTTCCTCGTCGTCGTCTCTAAAATTTGATTCCTAAGAAAACTTTCTTTGCAAGCCAAAGGTTTGAAAACTTTCTCACTCCTTTTTTTTCTTTACTTTAACAAAAAACCGTCGTTGTTTCAAACTGAATTAATTTAAAATTTCTTCGGGAAAGCAAAATCTATTTATAATTTCCTCGGGTTAGTAATATTGCGTCGTGTTAGTTTACAAATTCTAGAACATTAATTTCCCTCATTTTAAATTTCCTCGGGAAAGAAAAATCTATTTATCACGCTTTGTAATTGAAAACTAAAAATGAAAGAATTGGGGAAAAAAAACTCTATTTATAATTTAAAAATAAAATCCACGTCGGTTGTAGTACACTTAACGACGTTTAACAAAATAATCTACGTCGGTAATTATAAATCTACCGCCATCTTACCTTAATATAGACGACGAGAAAAGACGACGGTAGAACAGAAAACCGCCGTTGTTTCAGTTTCTTTAACAGTTTGGTCCTTTATCTTTCTGCAGGACTTGTATAGTTCAAAGCATTGACAATGTCTTCATCATATCTCCTAGCAACTACTGATTCGATTGCTCATGCTTTAGAGGCCATCTGAAGCCATTTCTATTCTTTATCGCATTCTTGAAACCCATCTTCTTCTTCTGAAGCTCTACGGATAAAGGAAGAGGCTATCACAAATCTGACGGATCTTCTTAGCCAAGAAAATCAAGCAGAGGATCAGGCACATCTGATCTTCATATTTCCCTGAGAAGCGAACTTTCCTTCGATAGCGAGTGGAGGCCAGGCTTGCATCTCTTTTGATGGAAAGCAAGGAGTATTCAGAAGCACTAAGTGTCCTATCAGGCTTGATCAAGGAAGTGAGAAGGCTAGTTGACAAGCTTCTTCTTGTGGACATATATTTGATGCGAGTAAGCTCAATTTCTCTTTGAGAAAGACATCCAAATTATTGTCTTTGAGACGTGAGAGACAGTGTCTCTGAGCGAGGAAGAACTTGGAACCCTAAATGTAAACCGAAAATGAATGAAAGCAACAAATTTATAGAATAAATTTTTAAAACCAACGGCAGTCCTTACAAAAAAACCGCCGTTTAAATTGTAAAATCAACGTTGGTATGACCGACGTATATTACAGAAATCCACGTCGGTACATTAATAAAAACGACGTGTTAAATAATCTACCATGACGCGAGTTATTACTTATGTACTTTAATTTTTGAGTTTACTACGACGGTACCTACAACACTACTGTCGTATTTATTTACCACGTCCGAAGTTAAATGTACCGTCGTATTTTGTAATTTATACGTCGTAGTTATATGTAACCGCCGTATTATTTTTTTGAAATGGTTTTATATGTAAGCAACTTTTCATCTACCTGACTTACACATGCACTGTTTCCAAACCCGATTAAAAATTTCAATCTCCCAGAGAAAACTTTTAGACTTTTTTCCTTGTCAGAGCACTGTCAGAGTATCTCATCGTCTTCCTCTCGTCTTCTTCGTCGTCTCTGAACTTAAACATCGTCTTCCTCTTGCTTTCATTGCACGCAAAAGGTAAGCTTTCATTTTCACTATTTTGGTTGCTGTTTTGCATGCTCATAAGTTTTTTGTTTGAAAAATCTTTTTACCTTTTTTCTGGCCAAAATCATTTTACTTCTTTCCAAGTTCGATAAAATATACAGACAAAGAGGGAAAGTTTCCAACTTTGAAGACAACTACCTCAACTAAATAAGACGACGGTAGCTTCTTATTTATGTGGTTAAATATGTAGACCACGACGGTTCGTCAGTCGTTCTAGCGTCGTCTGAAAATTGACAAAGTTTTTTTTAAAATTATAGTCTTTTTTTTATTTGCTTGTTTAATTGCAGGTTTGATTTCTCTGAACAATGGTTTTTGTTTTTTCCTAATTTGATAAAATATAAAGAAAAAGAAAGTAGGGTTGGTATCTAATATAGACGACAGTATCTTATTGTTTTACGTCGTGTGAATGTTAATACCACGACGTCATATTAAAATACCGTCGTCTATATAAGATTCCAAAACTTTCTTTCTTGGCCTTGTATTTTATCAAATTAGAAAACAAAAACCATGGTTCAGAAAAATCAAATCTGCAATCAAACATTCACAGAGAAAGAAAGAAGGGTTTTGGATCCTTATATAGACGACGGTATATTACTATTGACGTCGTGTGAACATCAATACCACGACGTTATATAAATATTTCGTCGTTTATAGTTAATTATCACGTCGTCCGGTAAATATCGACGTAATAAGTTATTATCACGTCTTATTTTATATTATTTCGTCGTTGTTTAATTACCTTGGTTTTAAACATTTATTACGTCTGAGATTATTTCATTGCGTCGTTTAAAATCATATCATACGTCGTATTTTATTAATAATCGTCGTTTGTGTTCTTAATCTTTTCCTGAAATATTTTCACTTGCAGTTTTGTCTGTAAAAATGGTTTCTCAAGACCAAAGTAAGGACTCTGGCTCCAAGAAAAATGGAGGTAAGGAGCTTGAAATGGTAACTCCTCAAGAGAAGTCTTCGAAGAAGATGAAGTTTACTTCATCATCTGCTGAGATAGAACCAACCAGCACGACAACAATCTCTGATGATTCAAAGTCTGGTCGAGGTATGAGCACAATGCCTCGTGTTGTGAAGAGAAAACTTCAGAAACTCAGGCCAATTGTTGAGTACAATAAAAGGGGGAAAGGAATTGGCCAAGCACATAGTGAGATGCAGTCCTACATTGGTGTGTTGGCACGCTCCAGAGTTCCACTTGTGGACATGAAATGGGCTCAAATCCCCAAGGATATAAAGGAGCAGATTTGGGAAGCAGTTGACATTGCTTTTGTGGTAGGTCAAGGGGGCAAGAACTCTGTGTTAGCTTCTGCTGCCAAGAAATGGAAGGATTTCAAGTCTACACTAACGAGGCATTATATCCTTCCATACACCAATGACAGGGAGAGATTAAGCCAACCCCCTGAAACATATAAATTCATAGAGAAAGCACAATGGGATGCCTTTGTAGCTTCAAGGTTATCCAAAGATTTTGAGTCTGTGCATTCTCAACATGCACAGATTAGGGAGAAACTTGAGTACAATCATCGATTGTCTCGAAAAGGATATGCTGGTTTGGAGGATCAATTGGAGGAAACCATGCCTGGGGTAGAAATTGATCGATCTACCTTATGGAAGAGAGATAGACAGGACAAACATGGTAACATCCCGGATCCAAAGGTGGCAGAGAAAGCAAAATTAATTGTAAGCCTACTCACTCTGTTTTAAATTTTTATTAAACTGTGAATAATTCTTATTACGTCTTATGTTATATTTTGCGTCGTGTGAATGATATTACCACGTTGAAATTTTTTTAAAAACGTCGTTAAAGGTCTAAATCAGGAATCACTACTCTGTTTTCTGTAATTATAGCATAAGATGTCGGTGGTTTATTTTCGCGTCGTTTGTATTAAATTACTACGTCGAAATGTTTTAAACAAGGTCGTTAAAGGTGTGAATATTGAATCATCCCTCTGTTATCTGTAAATAAAGCATAAGACGTCGGTGGTTTATTCATTTCGTTGTTTTAAAAAACTAACCACGTCGGTATAACTACCGTCGTGATAAATTATAATAACGTCGATTTATATGTTACTGCGTCGTCTGAAATTATATAATACGTCGTTTGTATATAAATAACCGTCGTGTGTTTTTTGTTCTTACTTTTTTATATATCTTTGTTTTAGGATGAATTGCAAAAACAAGTCTCGGAAGGCAAAGTCACTGTATCTGGCAGCAATAATGTGCTGACCATGGCTTTGGGCCCCGAGCATCTAGGCAGAGTGAGAGGGGTAGGTGCTGGAATTTCCCCAAGGCAATATTTCAATTTACCCAAACCACAGAGGATGAGCTTTGACGACCGTTTAAAGGACAGTTTAAGAGTTCTCCTTCAAGAAGAGAATAAAAAGATGGAAGCTAAGGCAAGGGAAGAGGCTTTAAGGATGGAGGCTAGAACCAAACAATTGGTAGAGGCTGAGAGGGAGCATTTCCTGAGTCAGCTTTCCCAATTAATTCTCGATTTTGATCCAAGCATGCTTAAACCAAGAATTAGCCAAAGTCCCAAAAATCCAATGTCTGACAAAGCAAGCTGCTCTGGAGGTGATGTGAGATCCCTACATTTTGAGGATGATACTACCAAAAATGGGAAACATCAGGAAGAAAAGGTAACATATCTGAACTTTGAATTCTCTGTTTTTTAAAAAACTATTAGAATTCGTTATTATTAATAAAACCGTCGTTTGAAATACATACCACGACGATTTTAAAAATAAACCGTCGTTTGTATTTCAATACCACGTCGTATTTAGTTTACTTGTTTTACACGCCATTAAACGTCGTTATTTTTAAAACTTTGTGGTTTTTAGACGACGGTGTTAGTCATTCCCGACGTAATAGATGAAGAGAAGAAAGAAGAAAAACAAGATGAAAAGGAGAAAGAAGATGAAGAAAAGCATGACGACCAGGTATGTTCACATAACTTTGCCTTTTTTATTTGTTTTTCAAAATTTCAGACGTCGATATTTTTCTTTAAACCGTCATTTGTTTACAACTTAGACGGCGGAATTTTTTTCTAAGACGTAATAAATTATTCACCACGACGGTTTTTTCACCGTCGTTTAAATTCTTTTCAGACGACGTTTTATTCCTTAAACCGTCGTTTTTATTGAATTACCACGTCATTTTTTTTATTTCTTTAAACAGGTTATTGAAGTTGTTGATTAGTCAAATATGGAGGCGCCATCTTCTTTAAAATCCCTTTGTCGTTATGTGGAAACGACACTCGTACCTCAGGATAAGACCCTGAACTTTACAATTGATAAGGAGGTGTTTGGTCTAGAACGCGATACCTTCCTCCTGCCTGAAGATATTACACAATTTGCAGGCGTGGAAGAAATAGGAGCTACTGTCATTGCTGTATATATGAGGTTTGTCATTCTAAAATAACCACGTCGTTAGTATGTACCGTCGTGATAAATATATTATAACGTCGTTGTCTATTTCAGTACGTCGTGTGAAATTTTATAATACGTCGTTTTGTTATACATAACCGTCGTGTGTTTTTTTGTGCTGACTTGTTTATATTATTTTATATATTTAGGTACTTACACGATCTTTTGAAACAAGCAAATATGTGCAGCATGGTTGGCTTTATCGACCCTGCTACAGTTAGTGCCAACTCTGGCACAATAGCTGACAGATCACGACTGGTAGCAGCTCGACTTCAGAGGACTGACGGTGAACAGATTTTCATGATGCCTTACAATCCAGGGTTAGTCTCCTTAACAGGATTTTGTTTTTATGATTTTCAATAAATGACAGCGTATAAACTAACCACGTCGGTGTTTTATGTTATTGAGTCGTTTGAAACTACTAACCACGTCGGTAGTTATTTATCGTCGTGATAAATATATAATGTCGTCGATTGCTACTTTATTTCGTCGTGTGAAATATTATAATACGTCGTTTTTGTAAATAACCGTCATTTTTATATTAATTTTGTGCAGCCGTCATTGGATCTTGCTGATTGTGAGAGCAAAGAGGGAAACCGTCTATTTTCTGGATGCTCTGCCCGGAAATCATGTGGTCGATGAAGAGGCCAAAAACATCGTGAACAGTGCTATAAAAATTTATAATTCTCACATAGCCAGATCAGGCCGTAAAGCAGTAATTTCGAAAACTCTGTCAGGCACACCAAAGCAACCCAGCAGTGTCGAATGCGGGTATTATGTGATGCGCTTCATAAGGGACATCATCATGGATCCTTGTTTGGCGTTTGAGAAGAAGGTAAGAAGAAATTACCTTCATACATTTTACGTCGTTTTTTGTATTATCAACGACGGTCATGTAAAATTACCGTCGTTGAATAGATATACTACGTCGGTTATGAAAAATATCGTCGTCTGTGATTGAATTTCTTTTTATTTATAAACCCTAATAGTCATTGTTTATGCAGTATGCCAAGGGAAAACAGGAAGCGCCATACCCCCAAGAAGCAATTGATGAAGTCCGGAATGAATGGGCAGAGTTTGTTTGCCTTCACCTGGAATAGGGGAATTATTGAACACTTGATATTTATGTATAATGTACAAATTTTGTCTATAATATATAATGTAAAAATTTGTTGAGGTTTTCTTAAATTAAAAAAAAAACAAACATACAAATTGCGTAACCGACGTGTAATACTTTTCCAACGACCTAATAAAGTCAAAAACCGTCGTTTTTTGTTGTTTCGTTTTAAACAAATCCGACTTAAAAAGATATTTAGACGACGTTCTTTGAACAATTGAGTCGTTTATGGTTTACAACGTCTTCAATTTCTTAAGGGTTCAGGGTAGTACTTTGTAACGACAGCGGTTAAGTCGTGGAATATATATTTTACGTCGGATAGTTAAATATCCGCCATGGTTTCTCATTTAAACGACGTCATTTTAACAACTTAGTCGTCTATTACAATTTACAACGTCTACAATTTATTAACACCGACGTGGTTTGTTGTTGTGATAAGAATATTTTATTATTTTTATATCAAAATATTCAAAATAAATTTAAAATAAATCAGAAAAATGCAAAGTCAACTCCTATGAAGTCATTGATATATTTTCTTCCCCCTAAACCTTGAAAAAATTCATTTTGAATAACAAAAATTTAAAATAACCATCCAAAACAAAATTGTTTTGATGAGTTATAAAATCACTTCTAGTTTTATGGTTTAGGGTTTAGAGTCTAGGGTTTAGAGATTAGGGTTGTTATTTATTGGGGTTTATTTTTAAAGTATAATTTTTGGGTAGTCTAGGGTATATATTAGGCTGTAAAACCATAAACCCTTTTATAAACTTAATTTTTAAAATTATATAATTTAGTTTTAAGGGTTTAGGGTATTAATTTTTAACGACGGTGGTTGAGTCGTGGAATACATATGTTACGTCGTGCAGTAAAATATCCGACATGGTTTATACTTTAAACGACGTCATTTTAATATGTAAGTCGTCTATTATAATTTACAACGTTTTCAATTTCTTAACCCCGACGTGGTTTTTCAGTCGTCTTTATATCAAAATATTCAAAATAAATTTAAAATTAATCCGAAAAATGAAGCGTCAAAATAAACGGCGTTACGTTTAGTGTTTCCGTCGTGGAATATTACATTTACGTTGGTTCTTGTAGAACTTTCGCCATGGTTTTTCTTTCGACGTTTTAAAGAGCGCGCTCTCTAAAAATTTTCGCGCGCCCTAAATTTTTTAGATTTGGCTCTTATTCTTATACTTCTAACCCTGAACCCTAAAATTTTCAGATTTCGCGCAACATAACATTTCGCTCTCTCACTTCTGCTCTAATTAAAAGTTGCACTCTCCAGGCTCCGTCGAATCTGTGAGCTCGTCCAACCTGTAAGTACAAACCCTATCTTCCCCTTGTAAATTCATTGAATGATATTAGGTTGTTTTGTTAAAGGGTTTTAGGTATATGCTTTGCGATCTGTTAATAATGTGCTTATAGGTATGGGTTCATGAATTTTCTGTTTAATGGGTTCATGGATTACATTATCTGTTATGTTGAATTGGGAATGGATTTAATTTTGTCGGATCTTTTAATCACCCTATGTTATGTTGAATTGGGAATGGATTTATTGTTTTCATGCTTGGTTTCATGTATATGTTGGTTTTTTGCTTGGTTTCATATATATGTTGTGTTCTTAATGGGTTTTGGGTTCTTGAAAATAAACTGAGACACAACGCCTTTTTAGGCATACGACGACGATTACACGACGGTTTATGAAAAACCGTCGTTGTATTACTTATACACGACGGTTTTTTCATAAACCGTCGTTTGTATTACTTATATTAGACGACGTCTGTTGAAAATCCATCGTCTATATATGCCAAATACGTCTGTTTTTGTTTAAAACCCGTCGTCTCTGTTGTGTATTACTTGCTATTAGATCTTTGTATAATCTGCTATAGTGATGGTCATTGCCTGTATTTTCACTTTATTATAGATAATAGGTTATAGTGTCGGAGATGGATAAGTCATGGATGCACTCGGATAGAAGATCGAAGGCATATGAGTTTGGGGTGGAAGCATTTTTGAACTTTGCTGTAGAAAATCTTCTAACTACAAAACATATCCGTTGTCCATGTGTTAAATGTGTTAATTTGAAGTTGTTTGGGGTTGGAATTATAAGGGATCACTTATACTTTAATGGAATTGACCAAAGCTATAAGAATTGGACATTTCACGGAGAACCTTGGGAAGCAACTACTAATGCTAGTAGAAATGTTGAAGAAGATGATGGCCATAGTAGGTACAGTTTTGTGTCTGAAGAAATTGATATGGATGATAATGATTTTGGTGATTTTGGTTTCGATCCGTATGAGTTTGCCAATGTGATTGGGGATGGAGATCAACCAGTGTACCCTGGTTGTAGAAAGTACACGAAGTTATCGGCATTAGTGAAGTTGTATAATTTGAAGGCAAAACATGGGATGAGTGATGTCTGTTTTACAGAATTATTGATACTTCAAGGCGATTTGCTTCCAGAAGGAAATACAATACCAACCTCTACGTATGTGGCTAAAAAGACTTTGTGTGCATTGGGGCTGAGTTATGAGAAAATGCACGCATGCCCCAATGATTGCATCTTGTATAGGAAGGAGTATGAGGATTCAACTAATTGTCCTACTTGTGGTATCTCAAGGTGGAAGGAAGGCAAAGATTCAATCTTGAAAGAGGGTGTGCCAGCGAAGGTGGTGTGGTATTTTCCTCCAATTCCAAGGTTTAAAAGGATGTTTCAATCACATGAGACAACTAAGAGTTTGACTTGGCATGCTGCTAGAAAATCAATTGACGGTCAGATGTCTCATCCAGCAGATTCCCCGTCTTGGAAACTTCTTGATGATAAATGGCCTGAGTTTGGTAATGAGCCGAGAAACTTGAGATTGGCTCTTTCATCTGATGGATTCAATCCCCACAGTTCTCTAAGTAGCAGATATAGTTGTTGGCCGGTTATCTTAGTTACATATAATCTCCCTCCATGGCTGTGCATGAAACGAAAGTTCATGATGTTAACCTTATTGATTTCCGGTCCTAAACAACCCGGAAATGATATAAACGTCTACTTGGAGCCTTTGATTGATGATTTAAAATCTTTGTGGGATGGGATTAGAGGAGTGTATGATGCACATAATGGAGAATACTTTACACTCAGAGCTGCATTAATGTGGACAATTAATGATTTCCCCGCCTATGGAAACTTATCTGGTTGTGTTGTTAAAGGATATAAAGCTTGTCCAATATGCGGCGATGATACACCTAGTCACAGGTTGAAAAATGGCCACAAAATTTGTTACATTGGGCATAGAAAATGGTTACCAATCAATCATCCATATAGGAGGCAACGTGCAGCTTTTAATGGGAAACCTGAATATGGCATACCTCCCGAGCCATTAACCGGAGAAGAAGTGCTGCATATGGTTGAAAATGGTGACAGAGTTTGTTGGAAGAAGAAATCAATATTCTTTGATCTCGAGTATTGGAAATACCTTCCTGTGAGGCATGCCCTAGATGTTATGCACATTGAGAAGAATGTTTGCGATAGTATCATTGGTACATTGCTGGAGATCCCTGGAAAAAATAAAGATGAGATTGCTGCTCGATTAGATTTATTGAACATGGGGGTCAAAACTGATTTGCAACCCGAGTATGGAGAAAGACGTACTCGTTTGCCTCCTGGGCCTTGGAATTTGTCAAGAGCAGAGAAGAGAGAGGTTTGCAATTCTTTCTATGGTATGAAGGTCCCTGAAGGTTATTCTTCAAATATTAAAAATCTTGTATCTTTACAAGATTCAAGACTTCTTGGCCTTAAATCACATGATTGTCATACCTTAATGCAACAATTGCTCCCTGTGGCAATTCGTTCTGTTTTGGAGAAGCCTGCAAGGTATGCAATAACTTGTTTGTGCTTCTTCTTCAATGCTATATGTGCAAAGACTGTTGATGTTTCCAAGCTAGATAAGTTGGAAGAAGATGTAGCAGTTACTCTGTGTTTGCTTGAGAAGTACTTTCCCCCTTCATTCTTTGATATCATGGTTCATCTAGTAGTACATCTTGTCAGAGAAGTTCGTCTATGTGGGCCAGTATATTTTAGGTGGATGTATCCATTTGAAAGATATATGAAAGTGCTGAAGGGGTATGTTCAGAATCGTACTCGTCCCGAAGGTTGCATTGCTGAGCGGTATATAGCTGAAGAAGCGGTAGAGTTTTGTACTCAGCATTTATCTGATGTTAGTACAGTTGGAGTGCCTTCAAGCCAAAAGATGGGACTTTCAAAGCCATTATCAGGTTGCACAGTGAGCGTAGTTGATCAGAACCTGTTGAATCAAGCACATCTATATGTCTTGGAGAATACGGAGGAAGTCCTACCTTATATCGAGTACGTATGAGTTTTATTCTTTAAGTTTCCATTTTAAATTATTTCTTATGTTTATCTTCTATATTTGGGACCGTAATGCTTGAATTTTTCGTGTCATGTAGGCAACATATGATCCACATCAAGACTGCTTATCCAAAATTCAGAAAGAGAACAAAGTGGCTGCAGGATAAGCACAATAGCACTTTCATTCAATGGCTACGCTTCAAGGTATATGTTGTTGAATAACATATTTCTCTTTTAATTTTCTTCTTATTTCTATGTTAGATTGAATTAAGATATGATTAATTTGCAGGTTCAAAGTGAACTTGAGGAAGACAATCATGGCGTATCAGAAAATTTAAGGTGGCTAGCAGCTGGTCCAAACATGGCAGTGCCATTATATAGGAGCTATCTTATTAAAGGTATTAAATTCAATATCAAGGCACAAGATGATGTGCGGACAACTCAAAATAGTGGAGTTTATTTACTTGCACATACCATGCAAGTTGCTAGGGCCAAGGATAAAAACCCAATTCTCTCAAATATGGGTTTCTATGGTGTCATTCAAGAAATTTGGGACCTTGACAACCAAAAGTTTACAATCCCAGTCTTTAGGTGTGATTGGATAGATAGTTCTGGTCTTGTAGTCGACGAACTTGGATTTACCCTTGTAGATTTGAGTAAAATTGGACATAGGAATGACCAATTTGTTTTGGCTTCTCAAGTCAAACAAATATTTTTTGTTGACGACCCGATGCATCGTGGTTGGTCGGTAGTATTATCAATGCCTAATAGAGAATATAATGATGTTATTGGTGATGAAGTCTTAGGTGATGTCATAATTGAGTGTGAGCCATTTACTAGAGGGATGCCAAATGTTGACACATTTGATGAACTGGTGGGTGAGTTAGGTGGTCAAAATATTCGAGATGGGTGTGAAGATATATGGATTGAATGATGCTTATGTAATTGGCAGTGTATGACATTAATTTTGTAATATATTGTAATGTGATTTCTTCACTTTCTACGTTCAAATAAAACACGACGTTATTGTGAACCAGTTATTCAGCATATTTACCGATGTCTTAAAGCAACGTAACAATGAAGAACCACGACGCTATTGTGAAGAAATTATTCAGGATATCACGTCGGGGAAGGATTAAAAATCGCCATGTAATTCAAAATAACACGACTCCAATCCCATAATACCGACGTCTAAAAAACGAGATATATAATCTGAACGTTAAAAAATACGACGTCATCATACATTTTCCACGTCGCAAGTTCTTTTATAAACGAAGAGGAACGAAATGAATTCCGACGGTAATTCATTATAACTGCCGTCTAATATCAATTAAACGACGTTATTTGTAATACGGCTCTCATCATAATCAACGCCGTCTATATGTTCTGTAATACGGCTATCATTTATTTGGAACCGACGTTGTTTAGAAGTTCAACGTCGTCTATATTAATAAGTGCGTGGTGAGTAATGAATACATATAAATACAACGTCGACTATATAAATACCACCGACGTTGTTTCGCATTTCAACGTCAACTATATAAATACATACGTCGTAAATAATGACACTGACAACTATTTCCACGTCATCTTTTTTAGAAAAATCGAAGTGGAAAATTTATTTCACGACGGTTGTTTGTAAATAAGAGACGTAGTAGATTTCAATAACGTCGTCTTCTCATGCATTTAAAGACGTCATATTTTTTCTTGTCGTAAAAATTATATTTAACGGCGTAGTGTTTTAGTTGTCGTCGTTGTATGTCTATCTTGCGGCCTTGTTCTTTTAATATGTGTCATATTTTTCTCTTTTAACGACGGTGATTTGTTTGAGTTGGTCGTCTATTCTCATCCTCGACTATTTTTTAGAACTTTAGCAGACTAAACACGTCTGTTTTTATTTGTTTTCGACGTTGTTTTATTTAACAACGTCTAATATTTATCGTCGTTGTTTGTTTCTGAAAATAAGACGTATAAATTTTTAATACGACTCTCATATATTTGTAACCGACGTTGTTTCGTTGTTCAACGTCTACTCTATAAATACATACGTCATAAATAATGACACTGACAACTATTTCCACGTCATCTTTTATAGAAAAATCGAAGTGGAAAATTTATTTTACGACGGCTGTTTTTATATAGGCGACGTAGTAGGTATCAATAACGTCGTCTTCTAATGTATTTAAAGACGTCATATTTTTTATTGTCGTGAAAATGATATTTAACGGCGTCTTGTTTTAATTTTCGTCATTGTATGTCTATCTTGCGGCCTTGTTCTGTTAATATGTGTCATATTTTTCCTTTTTAACGACGGTTTTTTTAGACAGTTGGTCGTCTATTCTCATCCTCGACTGTTTTTTTAGATCTTTTTGCAGTACAAAGACGTCGTTTTGTATTTGTTGATGATGTTGTATATTTTAACAACGACGGTGATTTAGCGTCGTGGTTTATGAGGGAAAAGATGACGGTGGATTCCACGACCATTGAAAAACTGAATACACGACGATGATTTACCGTCGTCTTTTTTTTTTTTTGTAGTAGTGTATGCAATACAACAAGCACTCCATTCCCTAACGAACTTCGTACGAACATGAATTCACCAATTTCTTGGACCAAACTATATCGGATTGAGTCCCAAACTTGGGGAACATCATAATGTAGTGGGAGGAGTAATTTGGTGGATTTTGACTGAAATCCAATCTCCAGAACTATGCCGTATACCAACCACCCCATTTCAGAACGAAATTCTTACGAACCTGAACTGTCCAATTTTAGGGACCAATCGATATCGGATTGAGTCCGAACCTTGGGGAACATCATAATATGGTGGGAGGAGCATTTGGTGAGTTTTGAGTGAAATCCAATCTCTAGAACTGTGCAATACACCAACCACTCCATTTTCGAACGAACTTCGTACGAACCTGAATTGTCCGATTTCATGGACCAATCGATATCGGATTGTGTCCAAAACTTGGGGAACATCATAATATGGTGGAAGGAGTCATTTGGTGAGTATTGAGATAAATCCAATGGCCATAAAACTATGCAATACACCAACCACTTCATTTCATAATGAACTTCGTACGAACCTGAATTGTGCAATTTCATGGAACAATCAATGCCAGATTGAGTCCAAAACTTGGGAAACATCTTAATTTGGTGGGAGGAGTCATTTGGTGAGTTTTGAGTGAAATCCAGTGGCTAAAACTATGCAATGCACCAACCAATCCATTTCATAACAAACTTCGTACTAACCTGATTTCTCCAATTTCATGGGCCAATCGATATCGGATTGGGTCCAAAACTTGGGGAACATCATTATATGGTGGGAGGAGTCATTTGGGGAGTTTTGAGTGAAATCAAATGGCTAAAACTATGCAACGCACCAAGCAGTCAATTCCATAACGAACTTCGTACGAACCTTAATTGTCCAATTTTATGGACCAATCGATATCGGATTGATTCCAAAACTTGGGGAACATCATAATATGGTGGGAGGAGTTATTTGGTGAGTTTTGAGTGAAATCCAATGGCTAAAACTAATACACCAACCACTCCATTTTTGAACGAACTTCGTACGAACCTGAATTGTATAATTTCATGGACCAATCGA
Source organism: Prunus persica (assembly GCF_000346465.2). Lineage (NCBI taxonomy): Eukaryota > Viridiplantae > Streptophyta > Magnoliopsida > Rosales > Rosaceae > Prunus > Prunus persica. The sequence goes on along the minus strand of NC_034011.1, from coordinate 12,702,453 downwards.
TATTGGATTGAGTCCAAAACTTGGGGAACATCATAATGTTGTGGGAGGATTCATTTGGGGAGTTTTGAGTGAAATCCAATGGCTAAAACTATGCAATACAACAACCACTCCATTTCATAACGAACTTTGTACAAACATAAATTGTCCAATTTCATGGACCAATCGATATCGTATTGAGGCCAAAACTTGGGGAACATCATTATATGGTGGGAGGAGTCATTTGATTTGTTTTGAGTGAAATTCAATGGCTATAAAACTATGCAACACACCAACCACTTCATTTCATAACGAACTTCATACAAACCTGAATTGTCCAATTTCATGGACCAATCGTTATCGGATTGAGTCCCAAACTTGGGGAACATCATAATATGGTGGGAGGAGTCAATTGGTGAGTTTTGAGTGAAATCCAATGGCAAAACTATGCAATACACCAAGCACTCTATTCTATAACGAACTTCGTACGAACATGAATTCACCAATTTCTTGGACCAAACGATATCGGATTGAGTCCCAAACTTGGGGAACATCATAACATAGTGGGAGGAGTCATTTGGTGGACCTTGAGTGAAATCCAATCTCTAGAACTATGCCATTCACCAACCACCCCATTTCAAAACAAAATTCGTACGAACCTGAGTTGTGCAATTTCATGGACTAATCGATATTGAATTGAGTCGAAACCTTGGGGAACATTAGAATATGGTGGGAGGAGCATTTGGTTAGTTTTGAGTGAAATCCAATCTCTAGAATTGTGCAATACACCAACCACTCCATTTTAGAACAAACTTCGTACGAACCTGAATTGTCCGATTTCATGGACCAATCGATATCGGATTGTGTCCAAAACTTGGGGAACATCATAATATAGTGGGAGGAGTCATTTGGTGAGTACTGAGATAAATCCAATGGCCATAAAACTACGCAATACACCAACCACTCCATTTTCATAACGAACTTTGTACGAACCTGAATTGTCCAATTTCCTGGACCAATCAATATCGGATTGAAGCCAAAACTTGGGTAACATCATAATGTTGTGGGAGGAGTTTTTTGGTGAGTTTTGAGTGAAATCTAATTGCTAAAACTATGCAATACGCCAACCATTCCATTTCAGAATGAACTTCGTACGAACGTGAGTTGTCCGATTTCATGGACCAATCGATATCGGATTGAGTCGAAAACTTGAGGAACATCATAATGTTGGGGAGAAGCCTTTTGGTGAGTTTTGAGTGAAATCCAACGGCTGAAACTATGCAAGACACCAAACATTCCATTTCAGAACGAACTTCATACGAACCAGAATTGTCCGATTTCGTGGACCAATCGATATCGGATTGAGTCCAAAACTTGGGTAACAACCTAATATGGTAGGAGGAGTCATTTCGTGAGTTTTGGTAAATCCAATGGCTAAAACTATGCAATGCACCAAGCACTCCACTCCATAACGAACTTCGTACGAACATGAATTGTCCAATTTCTTGGGCCAATCGATATCGGATTGAGTCCAAAACTTGGGGAACATCATAATATAGTGGGAGGAGTCATTTGGTGTGTTTTGAGTGAAATCGAATCTCTACAACTTTACAATACACCAACCACTCCATTTCAGAACGAAATTCGTACGAACCTGAATTGTCCGATTTGATGGACCAATCAATATCAGATTGACTTCAAAACTTCGGGAACATCATAATGTTGTGGGAGGACTCATGTGGTGAGTTTTGAGTGAAATCCAATGGCTAAAGTTATGCAATACACCAACCACTTCCTTTCATAACGAACTTCATACGAACCTGAATTATCCAATTTCATGGACCAATCGATATCGGACTGAGTCCAAAACTTGGGAAGGACTCATTTGATTTCAGAACGAACTTCGTACGAATCTGAATTGTTCGATTTCGTCGACCAGTCAATATCGGACTGTGTCCAAAACTTGGGGAATTCCATAATATGGTGGGAGGAGTCATTTGGTGAGTATTGAGTGAAATCCAATGGCTAAAACTATGTAATGCAACAACCAAACCATTTTATAACAAACTTCGTACTAACCTGATTTCTCCAATTTCATGGACCAATCGATATCGGATTAAGTCCAAAACTTGGGGAACATCATAATATGGTGGGAGGAGTCATTTGGGGAGTTTTGAGTGAAATCCAATGGCTAAAACTATGCAATGCACCAAGCAGTGAATTCCATAACGAACTTTGTACGAACCTTAATTGTCCAATTTTATGGACCAATCGATATCGGATTGATTCCAAAACTTGGGGAACATCATAATATGGTGGGAGGAGTAATTTGGTGAGTTTTGAGTAAAATCCAATGGCTAAAACTATGCAATACACCAACCACTCCATTTCATAACGAACTTCATACGAACATGAATTCTCCAATTTTGTGGACCAATCGATATCGGATTGAGGCCAAAACTTGGGGAACATCATAATGTTGTGTTAGGAGTCATTTGGCGAGTTTGGAGTGAAATCCAATGGCTAGAACTATGCAATACATCAACCGCTCCATTTCATAACGACCTTCGTACGAACCTGAATTGTCCAATTTCAGGGACCAATCAACATCGGATTGAGTCCAAAACTTGGGGAACATCATAATATGATGGGCGGAGTCATTTGGTGACTTTTGAGCGAAATCGAATGGCTAAAACTATGCAATGCACCAACCACTCCATTTCAGAACGAACATCATACGAACCTGAATTTTTTCGATTTCATGGACCAGTCGATATCGGACTGAGTCCAAAACTGGGGGAACATCATAATGTTGTGGGACGAGTTATTTGGTGAGTTTTGAGTGGAATCCAATGGCTAAAACTATGCAATACACCAACCACTCTATTTCAGAACGAACTTCATACGACTATGAATTGTCCGATTCCATGGGCAAATCGATGTCAGATAAAGTCTAATTTTTAGAACTATCTAACATACCAACCACTCTATTTCAGAACGAACTTCATACGAACCTAGACTGTCCAATTTCTTAGACCAATCGGTATCGAATTCAGTCCAAGACTTGGGGAACATCATAATGTTGTGGAAGGAGTCAGTTAGTGAGTTTCGAGTGAAATCCGATGGCCAAAACAATGCAATACCCAAACCACTCCATTTCAGAATGAACTTCGTACGAACCTTAATTGTCCGATTTCGTGGACCAATCGATATCGGATTTAGTCCAAAACTTGGGGAACATCATAATATTGTGGGAGGAGTCATTTGGTGGGATTTGAGTAAAATCCAATCCCTAGAACTAAGGCACCAACCACTCCATTTCAGAACGAACTTCGCAGGAACCCGAATTGTCAGACTTCAAGGACCAATCGATATCGGATTGAGTCCAAAACTTGGGTAACATCATAATATGGTCAGAGGAGTGATTTGCTTGGTTTTCATTGAAATCCAATCTCTCGAACTATGCAATAAGCCAACCACTCCATTTCAGAAACAACTTCGTACGAACCTTAATTGTCCCATGTCATGGACCAATCGATATCAGATTGAGCCCAAAACTTGGGGAACATCATAATATGGTGGGAGGAGTCATTTGGTGGGTTTTGAGTGAAATACAATCTCTAGAACTATGCAATACACCAACCACTCCATTAGGGAACGACATTCGTACGAATATGAATAAGGTGGTTTTGAGGGAATAGTCCAATTTCTAGGACCAATCGATATCGGATTGAACCCAAAACTCGGGAAACGTCATAATATGGTGGGAGGAGTCATATGGTGAGTTTTGAGCAAAATCCAATGGCTAAAACTAGGCAATACACCAACCACTCCATTTCAGAATGAACTTCGTAAGAACCTGAATTGTCCAATTTCATGGACCAATCATTATGGGATTGAGGCCTAAAGTTGGGGAACATCATAATATAGTGGGAGGAGTGCTTTGGTTGGTTTTGAGTGAAATCCAACGTCTAGAACTATGCAATACACCAACCAGTCTATTTCAGAACAAACTTCGTACGAACCTGAATTGTCCGATTTTATGGACCAATCGATATCGGACTGAGTCCAAAACTTGGGGAACTTCATAATATGGTGGGAGGAGTCATTTGGTGGGCTTTGAGTGAAATCGAATCTCTATAACTATGCAATACACCAACCACTCCTTTTCATAACGAACTTCGTACGAACCATAATTGTCTAATTTCGTGGACCGATTGATATCGGATTGAGTCCAAAAATTGGGGAACATCATAATATTGTGGGAGGAGTCATTTGGTGAGTTCTCAGTGAAATCCAATCTCTAGAACTATGCAATACACCGACCACTGTATTTCAGAACGAACTTCGTACGAAACCTTAATTGTCCAATTTCATGGACCAATCTATATCAGATTGATGCCAAAACTTGGGGAACATCATAATATGGTGGGAGGATTCATCTGGTGGGCTTTGACTAAAATCCAATCTCTAGAACTATGCAATGCACCAAACACTCCATTTCAGAACGAACTTCGTGCGAACCTGAATTGTACGATTTCATGGACCAATCGATATCGGATTGAGTCCAAAACATAGGGAACATCATAATATGGTGGGGTCATTTGGTGGTTTTCAGTGAAATCCAATCTGTAGAACTAAGAAATACACCAACTACTCCATTTCAGAACAAACTTTGTACGAATCCAAATTGTCCAATTTCATGAACATCAGAATGTTGTGGGACAAGTCATTTGGTGAGTGAAATGAAATCTCTTGAACAATGCAATACACCAACCACTGCATTTTAGAATGAACTTCGCACGAACCTGAACAGTCCGATTTCATGTACCAATCGATATCGGATTGAGTCCAAAACTTATGGAACATCAGAATATGGTGGGAGGAGTCATTTGGTGGGTTTTGAGTGAAATCCAATCTCTAGAACTATGCAATACGCCAACCACTCCATTTCAGAACGAACTTCGTACGAACTTGAATAGTCCGATTTCATGTACCAATCGATATCGGATTGAGTCGAAAACTTAGGGAACATCATAATATGGTGGAAGGAGTCATTTGGTGGGTTTTGAGTGAAATCCAATCTCTAGAACTATGCAATACACCAACCACTCCATTTCAGAAGGAACCTCGTACAAACCAGAGTTATCCAATTTCATGGACCAGTCGATGTCGGATTGTGTCCCAATCTTGGGGAACATCATAATGTGGTTGGAGGAGTCATTTGGTGGATTTTGAGTGAAATCTAATTTGTAGAACTATGCAATAACCCAACCACTCCATTTCAGAACGAATTTCGTACGAACCTGAATAGTCCGATTTCATGGAACAATCGATATCGGCCTGAATCCAAAAGTTGGGGAACATCATAATATGGTAGGAGGAGTCATTTGGTGGGTTTTGAGTGAAATCCAATCTCTAGAACTATGCAATACACCAACCACTCTATTTCAGAACGAACTTCGTACGAACCTGAATAGTCCGATGTCATGGACCAATCGATATCGGACTGAAATCAAACTTTGGGAACATCATAATATTGTTGGGGGAGTCACTTGGTGGGGTTAGAGAAAAATCCAATCTCTAGAACTATGCAATACACCAACCATTCCATTGCAGAACGAACTTCGTACGAACCTTAATTGTCCACTTTCATAGACGAATCGATATCAGATTCAGTCCAAAAGTTGGGGAACATCATAATATGGTAGGAGGAGTCATTTGGTGCTCTTTGAGTGAAATCCTATCTCTAGAACTATGCAATACACCAACCACTCCATTTCAGAACGAACTTCGTACGAACCTGAACAGTACGATTTGATGTACCAATCGATTTCGGACTGAGTCCAAAACTTGGGGAACATCATAATATGGTGGGAGGAGTCATTTGGTGGGTTTGGAGTGAAATCCAATCTCTGGAACTATGCAATACACCAACCACTTCATTTCAGAATGAACTTCGTATGAACTTGAATAGTCCGATTTCATGTACCAATCGATATCGGATTGAGTCCAAAACTTATGGAACATCATAGTATGGTGGGAGGAGTCATTTGGTGGGTTTTGAGTGAAATCCAATCTCTAGAACTATGCAATACACCAACCACTCCATTTCAGAACGATCTTCGTACGAACTTGAATAGTCCGATTTCATGTACCAATCGATATCGGATTGAGTCCAAAACTTATGGAACATCATAATATGGTGGGAGGAGTCATTTTGTGGGTTTTGAGTGAAATCCAATCTCTAGAACTATGCAATACACCAACCACTCCATTTAAGAACGAACCTCGTACGAACTTGAACTGTCCACTTTCATGGACCAATCGATGTCGGATTGTGTCCCAAACTTGGGGAGCATCATAATATGGTGTGTGGCGTCATTTGGTGGGTTTTGAGTGAAATCCAATCTCTAGACTATGCAATATACCAACCACTCCGTTTCAGAACGAACCTCGCACGAACCTGAATAGTCCAATTTCATGTACCAATCGATATTAGATTGAGTCCAAAACTTGGGGAACATCATAATATGGTGGCTGGAGTCATTTGGTGGGTTTTGAGTGAAATCCAATCTCTAGAACTATGCAATACAACAACCACTCCATTTCAGAACGAACTTCGTACGAACCTTAATTGTCCACTTTCATAAACGAATCGATATCGGATTCAGTCCAAACGTTGGGGAACATCATAATATGGTGGGAGGAGTCATTTGGTGTATTTTGAGTGAAATCCTATCTCTAGAACTATGCAATACACCAACCACTCCATTTCAGAACGAACTTCGTACGGACCTGAACAGTTGGATTTCATGGACCAATTGATATCGGACTAAGTCCAAAACTTAGGGAACATCATAATATGGTGGGATGAGTCATGTGGTTGGTTTTGAGTGAAATGGACTCACTAGAACTATGCAATACACCAACCACTCCATTTGAGAATGAACCTCATACAAACCAGAGTTATCCAATTCCGTAGACCAATCGATGTCGGATTGTATCCCAATCTTAGGGAACATCATAGTGTGGTGGGAGGAGTCATTTGGTGGATTTTGAGTGAAATCCAATCCCTAGAACTATGCAATACCCCAACCACTCCATTTCATAACGAACTTTGTACGAACCTGAATAGTCCGATTTCATGGTCCAATCCGTATCAGACTGAATCCAAAACTTGGGGAAATTCATAATATGGTGGGAGGAGCCATTTGGTGGGTTTTGAGTGAAATCCAATTTCTAGAACTATGCAATACACCAACCACTTCATTTCAGAACGAACTTGTACGAACCTGAATTGTACAATTTCAGGGAACAATAGATATCGGATTGAGTCCAAAACATGGGGAACATCGTAATATGGTGGGCGGAGTCATTTTTTCTTTTTTTTAGTGAAATCCAATCTCTTGAACTATGTAATACACCAAGCACTCCATTTCAGAACGAACTTCGTGCGGACTTGAACAGTTCGATTTCATGGACCAATCGGTATGAGACTGAGTCCAAAACTTGGGGAACATCATAATATGGTGGGTTTTCAGTGAAATCCAATCTCTAGAACTATGCAATACACCAACTGCTCCACTTCCGAACGAACTTCATACGAACCTGAATTGTACAATTTCGTGGACCAATCAATATTGGATTGGGTCCAAAACATAGGGAACATCATAATATGGTGGGAGGAGTCATTTGTGGGTTTTCAGTGAAATCCAATCTCTAGAATTATGCAATACACCAAGCACTCCATTTCAAAACCAACTTCGTACGAACCGAAATTGTCCAATTTCATGGACCAATCGATATCGGCCTGAATCCAAAACTTGGGGAACATGATAATATGGTAGGAGGAGTCATTTGGTGGGTTTTGAGTGAAATCCAATCTCTAGAACTGTGCAATACACCAACCACTCCATTTCATAACGAACTTTGTATGAACCTGAATAGTCCGATTTCATGGTCCAATCCGTATCAGACTGAATCCAAAGCTTGGGAAATTCGTAATATGGTGGGATGAGTCATTTGGTGGATTTTGAGTGAAATCCAATTTCTAGAACTATGCAATACACCAACCACTCCATTTCAGAACGAACTTGTACGAACCTGAATTATACAATTTCATGGAACAATAGATATCGGATTGAGTCCAAAACATGGGGAATATCGTAACATGGTGGGCGGAGTCATTTTTTCTTTTTTGAGTGAAATCCAATCTCTTGAACTATGCAATACACCAAGCCCTCCATTTCAGAACGAACTTCGTGCGGACGTGAACAATTCGATTTCATGGACCAATCGATATCGGACTGAGTCCAAAACTTGGGGAACATCATAATATGGTGGGTTTTCAGTGAAATCCAATCTCTAGAACTATGCAATACACCAACCGCTTCACTTCCAAACGAACTTCATACGAACTTGAATTGTACAATTTCATGGACCAATCAATATCGGATTGGGTCCAAAACATGGGGAACATCATAATATGGTGGGAGGAGTCATTTGGGGGTTTTCAGTGAAATCCAATCTCTAGAATTATGCAATACACCAACCACTCCATTTCTGAACGAACTTCGTACGAACCTAAATTGTCCAATTTCATGGACCAATCGATGTCGGATTGATTCCCAAACTTGGGGAACGTAATAATGTTGTGGGACGAGTCATTTGGTCAGTGAAATGAAATCTCTGGAACAATGCAATACACCAATGATAACTCATATATTTATACATATATATCATCCATTTCTAGTCTATTTGTGATGTTTTGGAGTTAAAGTTGTTGCGTTTTACCCTATTTTGTGTTAGTATGCAATTGCATCTACTTTAGGATCAAGTTGAAGGCAAAAGAAATGAAAACATGCCATTTTTGGAGCTGACCCTTATTCAAACATGGAAACAAGTTTCGTGACCTGTTTTGAAATCCAAATAAAGAATCCAAGGCGAACCGGGCTTGGTTCAAGACTGAGAGCAGAATGGGAAAGCAATGGGGATTTCTAGCCTGATTTGGAGGTGCCAAATAAGGCAAAAAGGGGCAAAATAAAGGCTGATTTGTTAGGATCTCTTTGGAATATCTTGCAGCCTCTTTTACCCCATAAAAACTTGCCTTTTAGCCATTTTTAAAACCCCTATTTATTTTGGACGAATTTGACAACCCTAGAACAGACTTCTTGCTTATTCTCTCCTTTCATGCATACTAAAACCCAAGCCGTCCATATATTTCCACCGTCAGGACTCAGCGCAAGAGGTGGTTCTTGGAGAAGTTCAACATCAGAATTGGTTCAAGGGTTTCCTCTCATGAATTTCTTTTCACTCATGTTGTTTATTTTAGTTTTAGCCTCTGTGAAAATGATGTGTAACTAAATTCATAGCTCCATTTTAGAACAAACTTCGTACGAACCTGAACAGCCCGATTTCTTGGACCAATCGATATCGGACTGAGTCCAAAACGTGGGGAACATCATAATATGGTGGGAGGAGTCATTTGATGGGTTTTCAGTGAAATCCAATCTCTAGAACTACGCAATACACCAACCACTCCATTTCAGAACGAACTTCATACGAACCTGAATTGTACAATTTTATGGACCAATCGATATCGGATTGAGTCCCAAACTTGGAAAACATCATAATATGGTAGTAGGAGTCATTTGGTGGGTTTTAAGTGAAATCCAATCTCTAGAACTATGCAATACACCAACCACTCCATTTTAGAACGAACTTCGTACGAACCTGAATTGTACAATTTCATGGACCAATCTATATCGGATTGAGTCCAAAACTTGTGGAACATCATAATATGGTGGGAGGAGTCATTTGGTGGGTTTTGAGTGAAATCCAACCTCTAGAACTATGCAATACACCAACCACTCCATTTCAGAACGAACTTCATACGAACTTGAATAATCCGATTTCATGTACCAATCGATATCGGATTGAGTCCAAAACTTGTGGAACATCAGAATATGGTGGGAGGAGTCATTTGGTTGGTTTTGAGTAAAATCCAATCTCTAGAACTATGCAATACATCAACCACTCCATTTAAGAACGAACCTCGTACGAACCTGAATTGTCCAACTTCATGGACCAATCGATGTCGGATTGTGTCCCAAACTTGGGGAACATCATAATATGGTGGGAGGAGTCATTTGGTGGGTTTTGAGTGAAATCCACTCTCTAGAACTATGCAATACTCTAACCACTCCATTTCAGAACGAACCTCGTACAAACCTGAGTTACGCAATTTCATGGACCAATCGATGTCAGATTGTGTCCCAATCTTGGGGAACATCATAATGTGGTGGGAGGAGTCATTTGGTGGATTTTGGGTGAAATCCAACCCCTAGAACTATGCAATACCCCAACCACTCCATTTCAGAACGAACTTCGTACGAACTTGAAGATAAGGACATCTAATACAAAGAAAAATGACCCCCAATACAAAGAAAAATGAACATTTGAGGAGTAAATGTAGTCATCATCCTTGTAACCAAGGTAGTGGTTACAACATTCAGGATTCATATTATACTAAAATGGACATACTCGTTCTATTACATTGTAAAAGTAATCTTTAATCTCGTAATATCATCATTTACAACAACAAGGAACTCTTGTATAAGAATAGGGTAAGCATGGACTTTGGTGGAATAAATTGGGTCCGTGTCGTTATAAGAACAAATAGTTGCAACAATAAGCACGAACAGTACACTATTATGGATATAGGCATTCCACAAATCAGTAAACGAAATCCTTACATTCGTGAATTATATTACTTGGGTTTTACATTATGCGATGTGGTCATTTTTTTGTTAATATTTAAATATGAAGTAAAAAAATATTTTCTTTAGGTTTTGTGTGATTTGCACTAAAAGTCATTGTTTTTACTTTTAGGTACTTCAATCATGGAAAGGGAGAAAGATTGAACAGGAGGCAGGAATTGACCACTGTAATTTACCAATTCTCAAACGGGCCTAGGATTTCGCACATTTGAATTACAAATACATAGGTACCGTTTGTCAATTGCCAAACAAAAGGCAGTAATTGCACATTGAAATGCAATTGGATTCCAGAAACAATAAATTACAGTCCCCTGATTTGACAATTATTGTCACCAAATATGGTAAATCCGCTGAACACCAAAATATTGGAATGATCGTCATAACTTGCAATATAAACAAAACCAAGGCTAGCAGCACAAAATAAAGTTAACATATTAACTTCATCATTTGTTCGTACATATGATTACCCAACAAAGTTAACATATTAACTTCACCAAATTGCATTTTCACATCCTCTGTTACATTTTCACACCCTGTGCTAGTCATAATCTATAATATGGAAACCGAAAAAAGGACACCAAATAGGACATTCGACTTAGATGTACAAAAAAGGTGTCCTACCTAACCATGGTCACAAGCCTTTGAAAACCACTTTACAAAAAACAAACAAGTTGTCATGTTATACCATGGTGACCCTCCTTCCAAAAATATAGGGTATGCACCAAAACCAATACCATCACAGCATCAGATCTAAGCTCACAAAAATATATACTGGTCAGTCATTAGAGTCCCATTACCTAACCTTGTTAGCGGTGCCGAGGTCTAGGCTGAACGCGACCTGTACGTGTTTCTGGTATAGTCACTGCTGATTTTTTTTGTTTCCGAATATAAACCCTCTTTCTTTTAACGGTGACATCCGCCACATCCTTGTCTTTAACCTCAACATTACCAATCTTGTTCCCCTTTGCCATAAAATCATATCCATTTTTCATCACTTTCAATGCTTCACGTATTATCGCATCACGCAATTGATTTTTTTTATTTCGAAGCAACTCAATAGCAAGTCGCATTCGTTGTACATTAGAGTTGTACTGCAACCAACCAAAAAAAAAAACTTTAGCGTTTCATTACGTATTAAACATTTATACCATAAAAATAGCACATGCGCAATGCATACCTGGTCATACCACAATTGACGATAATATTGCATGTGTCTTATGAAAAAAATGCCACAATTCACAGCATTAGGTTGGATGAGATTGGCAACCAATAGGGACACAACAGAAAAGGAGGAGAACGTCCACCCCATCCCAAATACCGACAATATGTCATCATGAAAAACGGAGTCTAGGTACAACAACTGTTGCATACACAAGAACATAGTCGACATTAGTAACATTGAACAAAAGCTTCTCCTCTTACACTAATATGGCAATCGTTCTCGCATTTCTTATTGTGATGCACATCAGGTAAACTATCCCAAATTTCAGCTTTCTTATGAAATATGTCACAAACCAAAAGATACCAGTGACCAATTACATCATTGTGCATCGGAATATAGATCTACAAAAAAGTGATATATTCATTATCATCGATAATTGATATTATTGGAGCTTGCATACGAAACCCACCTGCATGCAATCCTTCAGTCGCCCATTAAATCTTGCGAGACGACAAAGTTTGTGTGTCCTAGCACATGACGTCATACGATCACTGGGACGTACGAACTTGGCACCTTCCTGCATTTTATGAGATATAACACATCACCTTTAACAAAAAAATATCCTTCATTAATCTTATCCATTTACTTACCGACCAAAAATACGTAGGTAGGAACCATTTTGTGGAGGTAGTATCATATAAATATTCTGTCATTACATTGATTACCTATTACAAGAGAAGGCATGATTGTTAGCATCCTAGTACCAACATTCTAAACATATACTAATGAGTAGTTAAATACATATTCGATTCATAGTCCTTATATCATCAAAGGGAGGCGACCCAGGGGCAAGGCTTCCAAAATGGTGACGATCTATAGCTACAACACCAGTGTCAACGAGTAGTTCACTGTCAAACAGAAAAAATAAGTGTTCTAATTAATTGTTCTTATGTCATTATGACAACACATGTTATTATCTTCCTTAGTCAGTTTAACTTCCAGTTCATGACGGCATGGAGTGCGCAATGTTCTTTTTTTTGATGATAACTCAGACACAAACTTGGAGATAATTGAGATTGCTCTATACTAACCTTAGAAAGCTTCAAATCAACTGATATCCAATATTTTAACCCTTATGAAACAATTGACAACCACTGCAGGAGATACCAATGGAGGAGATTGCAATATTCAGCAGTAGAGTTTTTTGGGTTTTGGAGAGCAGCGCTCTAAAATATCACATAACAAATCGATTATGTCCACCTGTTATAGCAAGTTTTCTTTTAATTTTTTTACAACTCAATTGGCATGTGCACTGCACATGCTTCATAAACAACAAATGGAGCATGGATACACCAGTTGCACCGTAGAAGGTGCCTACATATAACAAGCAAGATGCTATAGACTGTTTTTTTTGTTTTTAATGCTATGGACCTCAGAACTCACGACGAACAGACGGGAAGACATAACAATGAAAACTGACACAGCAAATGGAATAGAATTTTATTTTCTTTAAACTCAGAAAGATATTGGTGAACCAAAAATTAATTCAAAACATTCACAGATTAAGAAAAAAAAAATACACTAATCATTTGAGCAAATAAAATAAAGGCTGAAAGTAAATACCTGATTTTCCGAAACCACCCATTCCAAAAATCTTGTGCGCCCTGATGCAAATATATCTTTTATGAACGGTAGATGGAGGTTCTTAGTTGCAGATATAACAGCAAATCCCTTTGAAATGGTAAACATGATCACTCCAAATATGATGATCCTCCCAACCCAAGAATCTTTTCTGACCCACTGAAATTGATAAAACAAATATGAAATCAATATTTTTATCTTCCTTTTGGTCATAAATCCTGCTGTCAAACTAAAAATTAAAGAAAAACTTACCTGACTTTTCTTTCTGTGTTTAGACTTTGGCCGCTTGATGTATGTATGAGGTGAAGGATTAGAGAGTTTTTCCTTTCTAATTTTATAGCCAAAAAGATCACCAAAGAATTAGAGACTTCTAAATCGATGATGAAATCTGATGGGTGTAAAATATGTGGCTTTATGTTTATATAGCAGAGGTTGTGTGAATTTTTTTGTTTTTAAATTTCTTTTCTTTTTGAACTTTTAGAAACTCAATAGTGATAAGGGAGTCACGTGTTCTCTGCAAACTACCTCTCTCATGTTCATATCCCAATGGATGGATAGACACAAGACTTTTTTTACTAGTTATCTCTGAACTAATGCACTTGCTGTAAGAACCCAAGCCAAAATATCTAAAAATTGAGAGCCAAAAGACGATTTTGCCCTCGCATATTTTAAAAGGGGAAAATTTGACTTTTTGATCGGAAAAGAATTTGGCAATTCCACTTATGCCGTTGCGTAGAGCACGGCGAAACGAGTTCGTAGACATGGAGTAGACCCGAACCGGAGTTGTAATGAAGAAGTTACGGTCAAAATACTCACGAGGGCAAAATGGAAATTTTGGGAGATCATTTTTTTAAGGGAGATTCACTATTATACCCAATATGGGGGCCCAAATTATAAAAATATCCTATATAAAATGGACTTTAGAAACACACCCAAAGCCCATTTACAACATAACAAAAAAGCTTTTAACTTCTTATAAATTACAAAACTGCCATCAATTTCTTAAAACAAGCCCAACCCCAAAATCTCATAAAAATACCCAAAGCACTCAATAGGGCATCAAAGTAATTTAATAATCAATATTAAATTCAATAAGGCCAGCTATCATTTTTTGGGTCTTTTTTGGGTTTGTTTATAGGAATTCAATTGTGTAGGGTTTATTTATAATATTAGTGCTAGAAATGGGTATATCACTAAATATCTCTTTTTTTAAATCTGTTTTCTTCTCTCACTCTCTCATTCTCTCACTCTCTCTCTCTCTCTCTCTCTCCCTCTCTCTCTCCCTCCCGAGAGTTCAGAAAAACCAGAAGGGCAGCCACCTTCCAACCCACCCCGACCCTCCGGAACGGACCCAGCAGCACCGGCCAGCTCCCGCCAGCAACCTCAGCCCGTCCGCTGCCCCTGCTGGAGCCGCTGGAAACTGCTGGAAAACGCAGCAGTTTTGGCCGATTTTCTAACCTCAGTTTCTCCCTCATCCGGACACCAAATCAGTCGTGTGAGGTATCGATTTCT
Source organism: Prunus persica (assembly GCF_000346465.2). NCBI lineage: Eukaryota > Viridiplantae > Streptophyta > Magnoliopsida > Rosales > Rosaceae > Prunus > Prunus persica. Next base: position 12,687,381 of record NC_034011.1, on the reverse strand, counting down.
AGCTATTTTTTGTGCTCTAACTGATGGTTGGCTGGGTTTAGATCGTTTTCACCTTTAGGTTGCTTAATTTTCGATTTGAAATTGGCCGAACTTCGGCCGCCGGAATCGGCCCTTTCCGGCCACTTTTCGGGGGTTGTCCAAGAACAACAATGACTCCAAATGGGGTGTTTTACCTAGGGTAGGAGTTTGGAGTCTCGGTTCCAAGATTGTTTTTCGGCACACCCGAATCGCTTTGGACACCCAATCGGTCCGCGCGTGTGGCGGCGCGTGGGCCAGGGTGGTGGCACGGCTCTGGCCAGTTTTGAGACCCTCGTGCCATCACGAGCGCGTAGGATTTCGCGGAACTCAATTCGGAGTCCGTTTGAGCCCCGAACGGATTTTTCCATAATATGCGATTTCCAGGTGCAGTGTCGTCTAGCCGTTGGATCGCACCCCATTTCGGATATGTTGTCCTACATTGTTTCAGGATCGTGTAGGATTCAACGGATTTCGAATCGGAGTCCCGGATACTCCGGAATCGCGAACCCTAGGGCTAGGGTTAGGGTTTTAAGCGATAGCGCGATTTTGGCCAATCCGACCGTCCATTTCGGACCAAACTCGCAGGACATGGGTTTTACATAGTGAGGAACCTCTAGAGAATCCCAGATCGGCCATCGGAGATCGTGGACCCCACGGGGTTCCGGATCGGCCGGTCTAACAGTTTATCGCTTGGTAAGGTTTCCGGTCTTTTAAGGCCATTCTAATTATCTGAAATGCTACAGTGGGCATAGAGTTGACTTTACAATGAGAGCACGCATTTCTAGGAGCCGGGGGTCAGGGTATTTAATTTAATGTTTTTATTGAGCAGTTTAGTAATTGAATATTCATGGTTAAACAGGCATCAGAGGCCAAACTGAACCACAGGAGGGACCTTCAAGAGGTCCAGCTAGCTCGGACCAGCAGTGAGTGGACCTTTCTTTTTTTAAATGATTTTCTGAATCAGTTTTATTCAGTGTGATTTATTCCTATGAATTTAAAGATTCCTTCTATACATTGCTTAGCTGATTTTGCTAAAGTTATTTGGACAACAGACTTTGAGATTTATGATTCAGAAATATCTAGCTCAGATTTTATCAGAATACAGAGGATGTCAGATTTTATCCAAGATAATTATTTTAGACCACCATGAATTATAGAAAGCAGAGTTTGAGTTTTCTATCAGATAAAAAGGGCAGCACAGTTATAGATTGAATAAAGATTCAGTTATTCATCAGATCTTTCAGAAATATTATGATATTTATATTTGATATTTTCTCAGCAGTTAATATTTTCTTAAACCACTGTGGGTACCCGGTTACAGAAACAGGTGGCCGTCAAATAAGACGATGTCTACGGACATCCAGATTGCCTTCGGTTTATGTTGCCTTCGGATATGATGATGTCTACAGACATCCAGTTTACTTTCAGTTACGTCAGTGCACTTGACATTTGCCTCACGAGTTTTGGGGACGCCCGGACCGTGAGTGCCAGGATTGCGGATCAGGCTGACTACGGTCTCCTGAATCCTGCTAGTTTGCGGCTCGGATACACTATGTGTCGCCGAGACCTGCCAGGGGAATTGACAGATTTACAGAGGATTTGACAGTTTTACAGGGGTACACCTAGGTGGTAGTTTTAAAGAAATTTCAGTGCTTTTATGCAAATATTGATTTCAGTGATTTTACTCAATATTTCCTTGGTATTGAGCATATCCTACATCTGGATATATATATATATAGATGTATATATTTATGTGAATGCTTGAATTTACCCTAATTCAGTGCAGTTTACATATTCAGTTTTATGATTATCATTGTTTTTACAGTGGGGGTTATTATGTTCATACACTGTTTGAGAACTCTATTTTGGTCCACTCACACTTTTAATGTTTTGCGCCCCCCAGGCCGTAGAAGAACGAAGGAAACCACTCGGGCCATCATCCTAGCTTCCGACCCACCACCAAAGTGTAGGAGTTCGTTGTAACTCTTTTGTAAATCCTGTAAATTTGTATAGAAATGCTCTGAGATCTTGTTGAACATAAGGAACTGGTAGGATTTTTGAGACTGTTTGACAGGTGGAAGACTTTGTGTTTGGTCAAAATACAGGGTAGACTCTGCCGGATTTTCGGCAGAAGTCGAAAGTAAATTTTAAGAAATTTGTTTAAGAAAAGGGTAAAAAGGTCATTCGTGCCCGGCATTCGCCAGGTGTCGGACACGCACAGGATTTGGCTCGAATTCCAAAACGGAAATTGGGTCGGGTCCTGTCACTTACTGAAACGCAATGGTAGGTAGCAATTCAAATGCTAAACCCAAAGACACGGACCAGCCTCTAGGCTTGGCTTGGCTTTTACCAAAAAGTTGAAGACACCAGTCAATTGGCTATCACTTTTTCAATCCTGCTCTGTTGGTAAGATTTGTAAAAAGATTTTGTAATGTCCCAAGCACGAGAAAGTTTCTTGATAACGTGGAAAAAAGTACAAACTTCCAAACAATTCATTTCAATCCTAATTTTTTGTAAAAAACATGTATGTATCACAAATTAATCACGTCTGCCACTTATAAGGATTTTATTCTATACAGTGAAACACGATTAAATAAAAATAACAAGATAGTGCAATTTCTTTTTTAATTTCTTTAGCCTCTCCATTGTAGCATGGAAAGTCACAACTACACGACAAGATAGTGTTTGTCTTCAGATATGCATTCTAGGCCATCCTCACCTTTAGAGTTCAAGAGGAACTTTCCGGAGCTTTAAATTTAAAGGTTTTTTTTTTTTTTTGGGTAAAAGGTGTTGTAAAATGATAAGGTGGAGTCCACATGTTGGAAGGGGATTTCCATACACCTTGCTGGAGTCTTCTATTTACCAAATTGTTAGCCAATGCTTTGCCTATAAAACTATGGCTTCATTCTCATTTGCACGATAGAACAAAATATCCAATGAAAAACATCAGTTTCTATGCTTTCTCTATACCTCAGTTTTCTCTACAATCTCTTAGTTTTATAACACGTTATCAGCATGAATATCTTTAAAATACCAGTTGGGATATTCGATCAAAACACTCTGCTTCATTGCTTTTTTTTATTGGGTTTGATTGAGTTGCTTATGCTCTTCTGTATATCGATATAGCTTCTGTGAAACTTTGTTCTCACGGTCTCAACTCTTTACTCTTTCTCTCTCTCTCTCTCTCTCTCTCTCTCTCTCTCTCTCTCTCTTTGTCACTTTATATAGCTTCAAACACAAACCCAACAAAACAAGTTCTTGAAAAAGATCAGACCCAAAAAACATGATAAGATGATCTCTACCTTTTTATCTTCTCCATTAATTTTATTAATATTATTAATGCCCTACAAGAACAGCACTCACCGAAATGATGAACTTCCCATCATCTTTTCAATTATTATTATTTTATATTATTTAATATTAATATTAGTGCATGTGCTGGTGGCAGGTCAAATGAAAAGGCAGTGGCAAGCATGATATTGATCACTTTCTTTGCCTGCCTGATTATATATTTTATATAACATGCTATATAACTCACATATTAGTATATCAATATATTATATATATTAACAATTACTTATATACTTTATATATATATAGTAATTCTATGGATGGTTTCACATCCTATATTTTTTAGTGGTGGTTTTATCCCCACATTTGTTTTATTTACTGTATGGTGTAGGTTCATTGCCCAATACAATTTATTTACTGTATAGTGTAGGTTTATTAACCATACGATATAATTTATTTGTTGTATGGTGTAGGTTTATTGCTCATACAACAGTATTTATTTAAAAGAGTGGCGTGAGTTTATCGTCTACACAACTGCCTTTACTTTTATTTAAAAGTATGAAGCAGAATTAGTGTCCATACAAGCACATTTACTTTATTATTGTATTGTGTGGAATTAATCCTCATACAACAAGCAACCCACCAAATGACTCCTCCCATAATATTATGATGTTCCCCACGTTTTGGACTCAATCCGTTATCGATCGGTCCACGAAATTAGACAATTCAGGTTCGTACGAAGTTCGTTCTGAAATACGGTGGTTGGTGTATTGTATAGTTCTAGAGATTGGATTTCACTCAAAACCCACCAAATGAGTCCTTCCACAATATTATGATGTTCCCCAAGTTTTGGACTCAATCCGATATCGATCGGTCCACGAAATTTGACAATTCAGGTTCGTACGAAGTTCGTTCTGAAATGGAGTGGTTGGTGTATTGTATAGTTCTAGGGATTGGATTTCACTCAAAACCAACTAAATGACTCCTCCCACAGTATTATGATGTTCCCCAAGTTTTGGACTCAATCCGATATCGAGTGGTCCTTGAAACCGGACAATTCAGGTTCGTACGAAGTTCGTTCTGAAATGGGGTGGTTGGTGTATTGTATAGTTCTAGAGATTGTATTTCACTCAAAACCAACTAAATGACTCCTCCCACAGTATTATGATGTTCCCCAAGTTTTGGACTCAATCCGATATCGATCGGTCCACGAAATTTGAAAATTCAGGTTCGTACGAAGTTCGTTCTGAAATGGAGTAATTGGTGTATTGTATAGTTCTAGGGTTTGTATTTCACTCAAAACATACCAAATGACTCCTCCCACAATATTATGATGTTCCCCAAGTTTTGGACTCAATCCAATATCGATCGGTCCACGAAATTTGACAATTCAGGTTCGTACGAAGTTCGTTCTGAAATGGGGTGGTTGTGTATCGTATAGTTCTAGAGATTGGATTTAACTCAAAACCCACCAAATGACTCCTCCCACAATATTATGATGTTCCCCAAGTTTTGGACTCAATCCGATATCGATCGGTCCACGAAATTTGACAATTCAGGTTCGTACGAAGTTCGTTCTGAAATGGGCTGGTTGGTGTATTGTATTGTTCTAGGGATTGTATTTCACTCAAAACCCACCAAATGACTCCTCCCACAATATTATGATGTTCCCCAAGTTTTGGAACTCAATCCGATATCGATCGGTCCTTGAAATCAGACAATTCAGGTTCGTACGAAGTTCGTTCTGAAATGGGGTGGTTGGTGTATTGTATAGTTCTAGAGATTGGATTTCACTCAAAACCCGCCAAATGACTCCTCCTACAATATTGTGATGTTCCCTAAGTTTTGGACTCAATCCGATATCGATCGGTCCACGAAATTTGACAATTCAGGTTCGTACAAAGTTCGTTCTGAAATGGAGTGGTTGGTGTATTGTATAGTTCTAGGGATTGGATTTCACTCAAAACCAACTAAATGACTCCTCCCACAGTATTATGATGTTCCCCAAGTTTTGGACTCAATCCGATATCGAGTGGTCCTTGAAATCGGACAATTCAGGTTCGTACGAAGTTCGTTCTGAAATGGAGTGGTTGGTGTATTGCATAGTTCTAGGGATTGGATTTCACTCAAAACCAACTAAATGACTCCTCCCACAGTATTATGATGTTTCCCAAGTTTTGGACTCAATCCGATATCGAGTGGTCCTTGGAATCGGACAATTCAGGTTCGTACGAAGTTCGTTCTGAAATGGGGTGGTTGGTGTATTCTCTAGTTCTAGAGATTGGATTTCACTCAAAACCCACCAAATGACTCCTCCCACAATATTATGATGTCCCCAAGTTTTGGACTCAATCCGATATCAATCGGTCCGCGAAATTTGACAATTCAAGTACGTACGAAGTTCGTTCTGAAATGGAGTGGTTGGTGTATTGTATAGTTCTAGGCATTCGATTTCACTGAAAACCCACCAAATGACTCCTCCCATAATATTATGATGTTCCCCACGTTTTGGACTCAATCCGTTATCGATCGGTCCACGAAATTAGACAATTCAGGTTCGTACGAAGTTCGTTCTGAAATGGGGTCGTTGGTGTATCGTATAGTTCTAGAGATTGGATTTCACTCAAAACCCACCAAATGACTCCTCCCACAATATTATGATGTTCCCCAAGTTTTGGACTCAATCCGATATCGATCGGTCCACGAAATTTGACAATTCAAGTTCGTACGGAGTTCGTTCTGAAATGGGCTGGTTGGTGTATTGTATTGTTCTAGGGATTGTATTTCACTCAAAACCCACCAAATGACTCCTCCCACAATATTATGATGTTCCCCAAGTTTTGGAACTCAATCCGATATCGATCGGTCCTTGAAATCAGACAATTCAGGTTCGTACGAAGTTCGTTCTGAAATGGGGTGGTTGGTGTATTGTATAGTTCTAGAGATTGGATTTCACTCAAAACCCGCCAAATGACTCCTCCTACAATATTGTGATGTTCCCTAAGTTTTGGACTCAATCCGATATCGATCGGTCCACGAAATTTGACAATTCAGGTTCGTACAAAGTTCGTTCTGAAATGGAGTGGTTGGTGTATTGTATAGTTCTAGGGATTGGATTTCACTCAAAACCAACTAAATGACTCCTCCCACAGTATTATGATGTTCCCCAAGTTTTGGACTCAATCCGATATCGAGTGGTCCTTGAAATCGGACAATTCAGGTTCGTACGAAGTTCGTTCTGAAATGGAGTGGTTGGTGTATTGCGTAGTTCTAGGGATTGGATTTCACTCAAAACCAACTAAATGACTCCTCCCATAGTATTATGATGTTCCCCAAGTTTTGGACTCAATCCGATATCGAGTGGTCCTTGAAATCGGACAATTCAGGTTCGTACGAAGTTCGTACGGAAATGGGGTGGTTGGTGTATTGTCTAGTTCTAGAGATTGGATTTCACTCAAAACCCACCAAATGACTCCTCCCACAATATTATGATGTTCCCCGAGTTTTGGACTCAATCTGATATCGATCGGTGCACGAAATTTGACAATTCAGGTTCGTACGAAGTTCGTTCTGAAATGGAGTGGTTGGTGTATTGTATAGTTCTAGGCATTCGATTTCACTGAAAACCCACCAAATGACTCCTCCCATAATATTATGATGTTCCCCACGTTTTGGACTCAATCCGTTATCGATCGGGCCCAAAAATTAGACAATTCAGGTTCGTACGAAGTTCGTTCTGAAATGGAGTCGTTGGGGTTCGTATAGTTCTCGAGATTGGATTTCACTCAAAACCCACCCAAATGGACTCCTCCCACAATATTATCATGTTCCCCAAGTTTTGGACTCCAATCCGATGTCGATTGGTCCCTGAAATCGGACAATTTCAGGTTCGTACGAAATTTCGTTATGAAAGGGGGTGGTTGGTGTATTGTATAGTTCTAGAGATTGGATTTCACTCAAAACCCACCAAATGACTCCTCCCACAATGTTATGATGTTCCCCAAGTTTTGGACTCAATCCGATGTCGATTGGTCCTTGAAATCGGACAATTCAGGTTCGTACGAAGTTCGTTATTAAATGGGGTGGTTGGTGTATTGTATCGTTCAAGAGATTGGATTTCACTCAAAACCCTCCAAATAACTCCTCCCACAATATTATGATGTTCCCCAAGTTTTGGACTCAATCCGATATCGATTGGTCCTTGAAATCGGACAATTCAGGTCCGTATGAAGTTCGTTCTGAAGTGGGGTGGTTGGTGTATTGTATTGTTCTAGAGATTGGATTTTGCTCAAAACCCACGAAATGACTCCTCCCACAATATTATGATGTTCCGCAAGTTTTGGACTCAATCCGATGTCGATCGGTCCTTGAAATCGGACAATTCAGGTTCGTACGAAGTTCGTTCTGAAATGGGGTGGTTGGTGTATTGTATAGTTCTAGAGATTGAATTTCACTCAAAACCCACCAAATGACTCCCACAATATTATGATGTTCCCCAAGTTTTGGACGCAATCCGATATCGATTGGTCCTTGAAATCGAACAATTCAGGTTCGTACGAAGTTCGTTCTGAAATGGGGTGGTTGGTGTATTGTATAGTTCTAGAGGATGGATTTCACTCAAAACCCACCAAATGACTCCTCCCACAATATTATGATGTTCCCAAGTTTTGGACTCAATCCGATATCGAGTGGTCTTTGAAATCGGACAATTCAGGTTCATACGAAGTTCGTTCATAAATAGGGTTGTTGGTGTATTGTATAGTTATAGAGATTGGATTTCACTCAAAACCCACCAAATGACTCCTCCCACAATATTATGATGTTCCCCAAGTTTTGGACTCAATCCGATATCGATTGGTCCTTGAAATCGGACAATTCAGATTCCTACGAAGTTCGTTTATAAATGGGGTGGTTGGTGTATTGTATAGTTCTAGTGATTGGATTTCAGTCAAAACCCACCAAATGACTCCTCGCACAATATTATGATGTTCCCCAAGTTTCGGACAATTCAGGTTCGTACGAAGTTCGTTCTGAAATGGTGTGGTTGGTGTATTGTATAGTTCTAGGGATTGGATTTCAATCAAAACCCATCAAATGACAACTCCCACAATATTATGATGTTGCCCAAGTTTTGGACTCAATCCGATATCGATTGGTCCTTGAAATCGGACAATTCAGGTTCGTACGAAGTTCGTTCTGAAATGGGGTGGTTGGTGTATTGTATGGTTCTAGAGATTGGATTTCACTCAAAACCCATCAAATGACTCCTCCCACAATATTATTATGTTCCCCAAGTTTTAGACTCAATCCGATGTCGATTGGTCCTTGAAATCGGACAATTCAGGTTTGTACGAAGTTCGTTCATAAATGGGGTGGTTGGTGTATTGTATAGTTCTAGATATTGGATTTCACTCAAAACCCACCAAATGACTCGTCCCACAATATTATGATGTTCCCCAAGTTTTGGACTCAATCCGATATAGATTGGTCCTTGAAATCGGACAATTCAGGTTCGTACGAAGTTCGTTCTGAAATGGAGTGGTTGGTGTATTGCGTAGTTCTAGGGATTGGATTTCACTCAAAACCAACTAAATGACTCCTCCCACAGTATTATGATGTTCCCCAAGTTTTGGACTCAATCCGATATCGAGTGGTCCTTGAAATCGGACAATTCAGGTTCGTACGAAGTTCGTTCGGAAATGGGGTGGTTGGTGTATTGTCTAGTTCTAGAGATTGGATTTCACTCAAAACCCACCAAATGACTCCTCCCACAATATTATGATGTTCCCCAAGGTTTGGATTCAATCCGATATCGATTGGTCCTTGAAATCGGAGGATTCAGGTTCGTACGAAATTCGTTCTGAAATGAGGTGCTTGGTGTATTGTATAGTTCTAGAGATTGGATTTCACTCAAAACCCACCAAATGACTCCTCCCACAATATTATGATGTTCCCCAAGTTTTGGACTCAATCCGATATCGATCGGTCCACGAAATTTGACAATTCAGGTTCGTACGAGTTCGTTTTGAAATGGAGTGGTTGGTGTATTGTATAGTTCTAGGGATTGGATTTCACTCAAAACCCACTAAATGACTCCTCCCACCATATTATGATGTTCCCCAAGTTTTGGACTCAATCCGATATCGATTGGTCCTTGAAATCGGACAATTCAGGTTCGCACGAAGTTCGTTCTGAAATGGGTTGGTTGGTGTGTTAGTTCTAGAGATTGGATTTCACTCAAAACCCACCAAATGACTCCTCCCACAATATTATGATGTTCCCCAAGTTTTGGACTCAATCCGATATTGTTGCGCCAATTCTTAACAACTAAAATGAGTTATTAAAAACAGCAACTTTAATTCTCGCAAGTGCACGAACCGTTGATAGTATAGCTTATGTAAATACGAGGTTGATCCCACGGAGAATGGTAACTTTGTTCCAAGTTAAATTACTTAGAATGCTAGAAAAACAAAGAACAAAGAAACTGACTAACTAGCTAAAGGCATGGTCGAATTCAACAATGCCTCTTGCTAATTACTCAAGGTCTAGGACAGAATCCTAGCACCACACACGCACTCGAAATGGGGGGTTTTGTTGTTGAAATGAAAACAAGAAAGTGAAATGAAAGTGCTCGAAAGTAAACACTGGCAGCAATCAACAAGTTGTGAAACAATGATTGAAAGGTGTTAGAGCCTTGGAATCCACCACTAGTTTTCCTATCCAAGTTATGAATGCATAGAAATTGACTCAAGCTTCATCAACAATAGATCATCGCATACAAGCCAATGGTATCTAGGTGCAGGATGCATGATTCTCCTAAGGCATGTGATTATGCATGGTATCTACACAACACGTGATCTCTAATATGCAACCTAAGCATGGTATCTACTTAGAATAAAGCATACAAGAGTCATTAAGTTTTGCAGCAAAGAACACAGCTTGTTGGAGCAAAGAACACATAACATTAAGCATGGTATCTACCTAGAGGGCAGTCACTGCCTGTTGGAGCAAAGAACACATAACATCAAGTTTTGCAGCAATCTCATTATTAGTACTTACCTCAGAGACCACAGCTTTCATAGGAGCTCCTCTTCCTTTATTCTGGCTCCATTGTTGAGAGTTAGCACTCAAGGATGCAAAGAGAGTAAAAGCCTCATCTGCTGTTTTGTTCATCAGTCCTTCTCCACTTGTTGCATCTACCATCATCCTTTCGGAATCAAGCAAACCTTCATAGAAAGATTGCATTTGCATCCAACTCTCTATGTTGTGGTGTGGGCAAGAACTTATCATCTCCTTGTACCTCTCCCAACATTCATGAAAAGCTTCTCCTTCCTTTTGTGTGAAACCAAGAATTTCCTTTCTAATCTTGTTAGTCTTTTGAGTCGGAAAAAATTTCTGCAAAAACTTATTAGAAAGCTCTTCCCAAGTATGAATTGAAGCATTAGGCAAAAAGTATAACCAAGACTTAGCTTTATCTTTTAAACTGAATGGGAATAGCCTCATCTTAATCTGCTCATCATCAAGGTTTTGAATTTTGATCGTAGCACATATTTCAAAGAATTGCTTAATATGCATGTAAGGATCCTCAGTGGTATTACCATAATAAGTTGGAAGAAGATGAATCATACCACTTTTAAGCTCAAACCTATCAACTGTGAGTTGAGGATAGACGATGCACGAAGGTTGATCGGTGACTTTGGGAATGGAAAACTCACGCAGGGGTTTTCTTGGTTGGACAACAAGCGCACCACCTCCTTCATCATTGTTGTTGTTCGGAATCTCTGCCATGTTGCTTGAACCTTCAGATTCGTAACTTTTAGATTCAATGCTTGAAGAACTATAATTCCTCCTCAAACCAGCACGCACAGCAGCGGTTCTTGGTGAAAGTGGCTCAGGTGAACTTTGCTCCTGGTCAGATTCGGACATGCACACACCAAGGAAGTCAATTCAATGCTTTCAATGGAGATAACAACAAAATACAAAAACTGAATACTAAAAGAAAAACCAACGAAAAGAAACAAATGAAACAAACAAAAACAAAACAATCAAAGTAATCTAACTATAGCACCATCATTACCGGTTCCCTGGCAACGGCGCCAAAAACTTGTTGCGCCAATTCTTAACAACTAAAATGAGTTATTAAAAACAGCAACTTTAATTCTCGCAAGTGCACGAACCGTTTATAGTATAGCTTATGTAAATACGAGGTTGATCCCACGGAGAATGGTAACTTGGTTCCAAGTTAAATTACTTAGAATGCTAGAAAAACAAAAACCAAAGAAACTGACTAACTAGCTAAAGGCAAGGTCGAATTCAACAATGCCTCTTGCTAATTACTCAAGGTCTAGGACAGAATCCTAGCACCACACACGCACTCGAAATGGGGGGTTTTGTTGTTGAAATGAAAACAAGAAAGTGAAATGAAAGTGCTCGAAAGTAAACACTGGCAGCAATCAACAAGTTGTGAAACAATGATTGAAAGGTGTTAGAGCCTTGGAATCCACCACTAGTTTTCCTATCCAAGTTATGAATGCATAGAAATTGACTCAAGCTTCATCAACAATAGATCATCGCATACAAGCCTATGGTATCTAGGTGCAGGATGCATGATTCTCCTAAGGCATGTGATTATGCATGGTATCTACACAACACGTGATCTCTAATATGCAACCTAAGCATGGTATCTACTTAGAATAAAGCATACAAGAGTCATTAAGCTCCTTGAGAATATGATAATCACACAAGTCCTAGAACATGGTATCTGTCCTAGTCAACCTATGGTTATTAACCCCTTGAATGATTCTTAGGCCATTCAAGTGTTGCTTGTGAAAGGAGAGTAGAATTGGTGAATCTAAACCCCTTCCCAACCTGTGCTAGATGCATAAAATCCTAGTTAGCTACTCCAAGAAAACATACATCAAGCACATAATAAACTGGAGATTAACAACTTGATAATAAAAGCAAGGAAATCAATTAACCATAAAATCATCCATAACATTGAATATTCATGACTAGGGCTTCATCCTAAGCCCTAACTAAATGGATTAATTAGACATAACTATGAATACAGAAAATAAGAAATACATAGATAGGATAAAGAGAGGAGAAGAACTAGATGATGGCAGCAAGGAAGTTCCCAGGACAGCTCCAAGCTCTCTTCTCTCTTTGTGGTGAATCTGAATGTGTGTATGAGAGTAATGGATGAAGTGAATGTGTGTGTCTGCTCTCTCTCCCTTGAATGAGTGTGCAACTCTCAATTTATAGAGTGAAATTTCGTGCTTCCCTTGGGCTGGTGAAGCACACCTCTCTTAGCTGCTCCCAACTGCTCCAGCTGCCCATACTTGCCAACTGCTCCAGCTGACAAATACATGCTTTGGTATGGTTTCTTTATGGAAAGCTTGACTTTTGTTCATCTTTCTGAGCTTCTGAGCTGATTTGACTCCCATGTATGGCTGCCCATGTGTAGCACATGGCTCTAGGGATGTAGCCACATTAAATGTGATGGCAGCCAACATGACATTTCTGTGAACTTGGTTCAGTCTTTGACGTGTTGAGGGCTCCAGATTTATCCAATTGGGCTGAACTTTGGATATGTTATAATGGACACCCATTGGAACAACTTCTATGAAGGAGGTCTCCTCATCCGACCTGTGTAAGTTACTGAAATGAGGCCTGCAAGATGACCTACGAAACTGGACTGACAAGGAGTGTGGCACAAATTGGGTTTTGTCTTTTAAGCTCATATTCCTCTTTGTGCCACTCAGCCCCTTAACATGCATGAATTTGTATCAAATGTCATCCCCTTGCTGTCTTAACCTACAAAGCACACAAACATAGGTAAGAGACTCAAAATAAAGAGAAGCTAACAAAATGACTAAGGAAAGAAGGCATGCAAATGTGTGAAATTATGAGCTTATCAGATATCGAGTGGTCCTTGAAATCGGACAATTCAGGTTCATACGATGTTCGTTCATAAATGGGGTTGTTGGTATATTGTATAGTTATAGAAATTGGATTTCACTCAAAACCCACCAAATGACTCCTCCCACAATATTATGATGCTCCCCAAGTGTTGGACTCAATCCGATGTCGATTGGTCCTTGAAATCGGACAATTCAGGTTCATACGAAGTTCGTTCTGAAATGGGGTGGTTGCTGTATTGTATCGTTCTAGAGATTGGATTTCACTCAAAACCCACCAAATGACTCCTCCCACAATATTATGATGTTCCCCAAGTTTTGGACTCAATCCGATATCGAGTGGTCCTTGAAATCGGAGAATTCAGGTTCGTACGAAGTTCGTTCATAAATGGGGTTGTTGGTGTATTGTATAGTTATAGAGATTGGATTTCACTCAAAACCCACCAAATGACTCCTCCCACAATATTATGATGTTCCCCAAGTTTTGGACTCAATCCGATATCGAGTGGTCCTTGAAATCGGACAATTCAGGTTCGTACGAAGTTCGTTCTGAAATGGGGTAGTTGGTGTATTGTCTAGTTCTAGAGATTGTATTTCACTCAAAACCCACCAAATGACTCCTCCCACCATATTATGATGTTCCCCAAGTTTTGGACTCAATCCGATATCGATTGGTCCTTGAAATCGGACAATTCAGGTTCGCACGAAGTTCGTTCTGAAATGGGGTGGTTGGTGTATTGTATAGTTCTAGAGATTGGATTTCACTCAAAACG
>NC_034011.1:12670195-12673279 GCF_000346465.2 Prunus persica | reverse complement strand
AGATTATGATGTTCCCCAAGTTTTGGACTCAATCCGATATCGATTGCGTCCTTGAAATCGGACAATTCAAGTTCGTACGAAGTTCGTTCGGAAATGGGGAGGTTGGTGTGTTGTATAGTTCTAGAGATTGGATTTCACTCAAAACCCATCAAATGACACCTCCCACAATATTATGATCTTCCCCAAGTTTTGGATTCAATCCGATATGGATTGGTCCTTGAAATCGGACAATTCAGGTTCGTACGAAGTTCGTGATGCAATGGGGTGGTCGGTGTATTGTATAGTTCTAGAGATTGGATTTCACTCAAAACCCACCAAATGACTCCTCCCACAATATTATGATGTTCCCCAAGTTTTGGACTCAATCCGTTATCGATCGGTCCACGAAATTTGACAATTCAGGTTCGTACGAAGTTCGTTCTGAAATGGATTGGTTGGTGTATTGTATAGTTCTAGGGATTGTATTTCACTCAAAACGTGCCAAATGACTCCTCCCACAATATTATGATGTTTCCCAAGTTTTGGACTCAATTCGATATCAATCGGTCCACGAAATTTGACAATTCAGGTTCGTACGAAGTTCGTTCTGAAATGGAGTGGTTGGTGTATTGTATAGTTCTAGGGATTGTATTTCACTCAAAACCCACCAAATGACTCCTCCCACAATATTCTGATGTTCCCCAAGTTTTGGACTCAATCTGATATCGATTGGTCCTTGAAATCGGACAAATTCAGGTTCGTACGAAGTTCGTTCTGAAATGGGGTGGTTGGTGTATTGTAGAGTTCTAGAGATTGAATTTCACTCAAAATCCACCAAACGACTCCTCCCACAATATTATGATGTTCCCCAAGTTTTGGACTCAATCCGATATCGATCGGTCCACGAAATTGGACAATTCAGGTTCGTACGAAGTTCGTTCTGAAATGGAGTGGGTGGTGTATTGTATAGTTCTAGGGATTGTATTTCACTCAAGACCCACCAAATAACTCCTCCTACAATATTTTGATGTTCCCCAAGTTTAGGACTTAATCCGATATCGATTGGTCCTTGAAATCGGACAATTCAAGTTCGTAGAAAGTTCGTTCTCAAATGGGGTGGTTGGTGTATTGTATAGTTTTAGAGATTGGATTTCACTCAAAACCCACCAAATGACTTCTCCCACAATATTATGATGTTCCCCAACTTTTGGACTCAATCCGATATCGATCGGTCCACGAAATTTGACAGTTCAGGTTCGTACGAAGTTCGTTCTGAAATGGAGTGGTTGGTATATTGTATAGTTCCAGGGATTCGAATTCACTCAAAACCCACTAAATGACTCCTCCCACAATATTCTGATGTTCCCCAAGTTTTGGACTGAATCCGATATCGATTGGTCCTTGAAATCGGACAAATTCAGGTTCGTACGAAGTTCGTTCTGCAATGGGGTGGTTGGTGTATTGTAGAGTTCTAGAGATTGAATTTCACTCAAAATCCACCAAACGAATCCTCCCACAATATTATGATGTTCCCCAAGTTTTGGACTCAATCCGATATCGATCGGTCCACGAAATTGAACAATTCAGGTTCGTACCAAGTTCTTTCTGAAATGGAGTGGTTGGTGTATTGTATAGTTCTAGGGATTGTATTTCACTCAAAACCCACCAAATGACTCCTCCCATAATATTATGATATTCCTTTGGACTCAATCCGATATAGATTGGTCCTTGAAATCGGACAATTCAGGTTCGTACGAAATTCGTTCTGAAATGGGGTGGTTGGTGTATTGTATAGTTTTAGGGATTGTATTTCACTCAAAACCCACCAAATGCCTCCTCTCACAATATTCTGTTGTTCCCCAAGTTTTGGACTCTATCCGATATCGATCAGTCCTCGAAATTTGACAATTCAGGTTCGGACGAAGTTCGTTCTGAAATGGAGTGGTTGGTGTATTGTATAGTTCTAGAGATTGGATTTCACTCCAAACCCACCAAATGACTCCTCCCACAATATTATGTTGTTCCCCAAGTTTTGGACTCAATCCGCTATCGATCGGTCCACGAAATTTGACAATTCCAGTACGTACGAAGTTCGTTCTGAAATGGAATGGTTGGTTTATTGTATAGTTCAAGGGATTGTATTTCACTCAAAACCCACCAAACGACTCCTCCCACAATATTATGATGTTCCCCAAGTTTTGGACTCAATCCGAAATCGATCGGTCCACGAAATTTGACAGTTCAGGTTCGTACGAAGTTCGTTCTGAAATAGAGTGGTTGGTGTATTGTATAGTTCTAGGGATTGGATTTCACTCAAAACCCACTAAATGACTCCTCCACAGTATTCTGATATTCCCCAAGTTTTGGACTCAATCCGATATCGATTGGGGCTTGAAATCGGACAATTCAGGTTCGTTCGAAGTTCGTTCTGAAATGGAGTGGTTGGTGTATTGCATAGTTCTAGGGAATGGATTTCACTCAAAACCCACCAAATGACACCTCCCACAATTTTATGATGTTCCCCAAGTTTTAGACTCAATCCGATATCGATTGGGGCTTGAAATCGGACAATTCAGGTTCGTACGAAGTTCGTTCTGAAATGGAGTGGTTGGTGTATTGTATAGTTCTAGGGATTGGATTTCACTCAAAACCCACTAAATGACTCCTCCCACAATATTCTGATGTTCCCCAAGTTTTGGACTCAATCCGATATCGATTGGTCCTTGAAATAGGACAATTCAGTTCGTACGAAGTTCGTTCTGAAATGGGGTGGTTGGTGTATTGTATAGTTCTAGAGATTGGATTTCACTCAAAACCCACCAAATGACTCCTCCCACAATATTATGATGTTCCCCAAGTTTTGGGCTGAATCCGATATCGATCGGTCCACGAAATTTGACAACTCAGGTTCGTACCACGTTCATTCTGAAATGGAGTGGCTGGTGTATTGTATAGTTCTAGGGATTGTATTTCACTCAAAACCCACCATATGCCTCCTCCCACAATATTATGATGATCCCCCAGTTTTGGACTCAATCCTATATCGCTTGGGCCATGGGATCAGATCATTCGGGTTCGCATAAAGTTTTTTTTGCAATGGGTTGG
>NC_034011.1:12667402-12668619 GCF_000346465.2 Prunus persica | reverse complement strand
TGATATCGGACAATTCAGGTTCGTACGAAGTTCGTTCTGAAATGGTGTGGTTGGTGTGTTGTATAGTTCTAGGGATTGGATTTCACTCAAAACCCATCAAATGACAACTCCCACAATATTATGATGTTCCCCAAGTTTTGGACTCAATCCGATATCGAGTGGTCCTTGAAATCGGACAATTCAGGTTCGTACGAAGTTCGTTCCGAAATGGTGTCGTTGGTGTGTTGTATAGTTCTAGGGATTGGATTTCACTCAAAACCCATCAAATGACAACTCCCACAATATTATGATGTTTCCCAAGTTTTGGACTCAATCCGATATCGATTTGTCCTTGAAATCGGACAATTCAGGTTCGTACGAAGTTCGTTCTGAAATGGGGTGGTTGGTGTATTGTATAGATTCTAGAGATTGGATTTCACTCAAAACCCACCAAATGACTCCTCCCACAATATTATGATGTTCCCCAAGTTTTGGACTCAATCCGATATCGATTGGTCCTTGAAATCGGACAATTCTGGTTTGTACGAAGTTCGTTCTGAAATGGGGTGGTTGGTGTATTGTATAGTTCTAGAGATTGGATTTCACTCAAAACCCACGAAATCGACTCCTCCCACATTATTATGATGTTCCCCAAGTTTTGGACTGAATCCTGATATCGATTGGTCCGATGAAATCGGGCAATTCACGTTTCGTCGAAGTTCGTTCTGAAATGGAGTGGTTGGTGTATTATATAGTTCTAGGGATTGGATTTCACTCAAAACCCACCAAAATGACTCCTCCCACAATATGATGATGTTCCCTTAGTTTCGGACACAATCCCGATATCGATTAGTCCTTGAAATCGGACAATTCAGGTTCGTACGAAGTTCGTTCTGAAATGCGGTGGTTTGTGTATTGTATAGTTCTGGAGATTGGATTTCACTCAAAACCCACCAAATGACTCCTCCCACAATATTATGATGTTCCCCAAGTTTCGTTCTCAATCCGATATCGATTGGTCCTTGAAATCGGACAATTTCGCGTTTGTACGAAGTTCGTTCATAAATGGGGTGGTTGGTGTATTGTATAGTTCTAGAGACTGGATTTCACTCAAAACCCACCAAATGACTCTTCCCACAATATTATGATGTTCCCCAAGTTTTGGACTCAATCCGATATCGATTGGTCCTTGAATCGGACGATTCAGGTTCGTACGAAGTTCGTTCTAAAACGGGGTG
>NC_034011.1:12664272-12664654 GCF_000346465.2 Prunus persica | reverse complement strand
TTCCCCAAGTTTTGCACTCATTCTGATGTTAGATTGGTCCTTGAAATCGGACAATTCATGTTCGTACGAAGTTCGTTCTAAAATGGGGTGGTTGGTGTATAAGTTCAGGAGATTGGATTTCGCTCAAAACCCACCAAATGACTCCTCCCACAATATTATGATGTTCCCCAGGTTTTGGACTCAATCCGATGTCGATTGGTCCTTGAAATCGGACAATTCAGGTTCGCACGAAGGTCGTTCTGAAATGGGGTGGTCGGTGTCTTGTATAGTTCTAGAGATTGGATTTCACACAAAACCCACCAAATCACTCCACCCACAATTTTATGATGGTCCCCAAGTTTTGGACTCAATCCGATATCGATTATTCCTTGAAATCGGACAA
>NC_034011.1:12648239-12649430 GCF_000346465.2 Prunus persica | reverse complement strand
ACAAAGTCTCCGTGAGGCTAGTTCAAGTAATGAAATAAGTTCCGCAACTATGGACGCTAGATGGTCCCTTGTTCCTCGAACTCAGACATACAGATCTTGGTAAGTATGTCATATCGCGAGTAGGTGCTATGAACATTTTATGCTTGTATATCACTCGAAATCTCTCGAAATCACATCTTCCTCACTTGCAAATGTTCCCCAGGCTATCGAATCTATCCGGTCTCGAATAGTCCATGAAATCGGACAATTCAGGTTTGTTCATAAAAAGGGGTGGTTGGTGTATTGTATAGTTCTAGAGATTGGATTTCACTCAAAACCCACCAAATGACTCCTCCCACAATATTATGATGTTCCCCAAGTTTTGGACTCAATCCGATATCGATTAGTCCTTGAAATCGGACAATTCAGGTTCGTACGAAGTTCATTCTGAAATGGGGTGGTTGGTGTATTGTATTGTTCTAGAGATTGGATTTCACTCAAAACCCACAAAATGACTCCTCCCACAATATTATGATGTTCCCCAAGTTTTGGACTCAATCCGATGTCGATTGGTCCTTGAAATCGGACAATTCAGGTTCGTACGAAGTTCGTTCTGAAATGGGGTGGTTGGTGTATAAGTTCTGGAGATTGGATTTCGCTCAAAACCCACCAAATGACTCCTCCCACAATATTATGATGTTCCCCAGGTTTTGGACTCAATCCGATGTCGATTGGTCCTTGAAATCGGACAATTCAGGTTCGTACGAAGTTCGTTCACAAATGGGGTGGTTGGTGTATTGTATAGTTCTAGAGATTGGATTTCACTCAAAACCCACCAAATGACTCCTCCCACAATATTATGATGTTCCCTAAGTTTTAGACTCAATCCGATATCGATTGGTCCTTGAAATCGGACGATTCAGGTTCGTACGAAGTTCGTTCTGAAATGGGTGGTTGGTGTATTGTATAGTTCTAGAGAATGGATTTCGCTCAAAACCCACCAAATGACTCCTCCCACAATATTATGATGTTCCCCAAGTTTTGGACTCAATCCGATGTCGATTGGTCCTTGAAATCGGACAATTCAGGTTCGTACGAAGTTCGTTCTAAAATGGGGTGGTTGGGGTATTGTACAGTTCTATAGATTGGATGTCTCTCGAAACCCACCAAATGACTTCTCCCACAATATTATAATGTTCCCCAAGTTTTGGA
>NC_034011.1:12646849-12648045 GCF_000346465.2 Prunus persica | reverse complement strand
TCAGGTTCGTACGAAGTTCATTCTGAAATGGGGTGGTTGGTGTATGTATGTTCTAGAGATTGGATTTCACTCAAAACCCACAAAATGACTCCTCCCACAATATTATGATGTTCCCCAAGTTTTGGACTCAATCCGATGTCGATTGGTCCTTGAAATCGGACAATTCAGGTTCGTACGAAGTTCGTTCTGAAATGGGGTGGTTGGTGTATAAGTTCTGGAGATTGGATTTCGCTCAAAACCCACCAAATGACTCCTCCCACAATATTATGATGTTCCCCAGGTTTTGGACTCAATCCGATGTCGATTGGTCCTTGAAATCGGACAATTCAGGTTCGTACGAAGTTCGTTCACAAATGGGGTGGTTGGTGTATTGTATAGTTCTAGAGATTGGATTTCAATCAAAACCCACCAAATGACTCCTCCCACAATATTATGATGTTCCCCAAGTTCTGGACTCAATCCGATATCGATTGGTCCTTGAAATCGGACAATTCAGGTTCGGATGAAGTTCGTTCTGAAAAGGGGTGGTTGGTGTATTGTATAGTTTTATAGATTGGATTTCGCTCAAAACCCACCAAATGACTTCTCCCACAATGTTATGATTTCCCCAAGTTTTGGACTCAATCCGATATCGATTGGTCCTTGAAATCGGACAATTCAGGTTCGTACGAAGTTCGCTCATAGATGGGGTGGTTGGTGTATTGTATAGTTCTAGAGATTGGATTTCACTCAAAACCCACCAAATGACTCCTCCCACAATATTATGATGTTCCCCAAGTTTTGGAGTCAATCCGATATCGATTAGTCGTTGAAATCGGACAATTCAGATTCGTACGAAGTTCGTTCTCAAACGGGGAGGTTGGTGTATTGTATAGTTCTAGAGATTGGATTTCACTCAAAACCCGCAAAATGACTCCTCCCACAATATTATGATGTTCCCCAAGTTTTGGACTCAATCCGATATCGATTAGTCCGTGAAATCGGACAATTCAGGTTCGTACGAAGTTCGTTCTGAAATGGGTTGGTTGGTGTATTGTATAGTTCTAGAGATTGGATTTCACTCAAAACCCACAAAATGACTCCTCCCACAATATTATGATGTTCCCCAAGTTTTAGACTCAATCCGATATCGATTGGTCCTTGAAATCGGACAATTCAGGTTCGGATGAACTTCGTTCTGAATTGGGCTATGCGAC
>NC_034011.1:12631842-12636849 GCF_000346465.2 Prunus persica | reverse complement strand
ACGTTAATTAACCACGGCTGATCAAACCTTCTCTGAAGGAGCATGAGGTTTTGGGGTGTCATGTTTGTGTAATTTAGGGGGGGATGTGATGGTGCTACAAGGCATGCATTATATATATATATATATATGTAGAGTTCATTTTGAAGGTCTGTACTGTAGGCCATATGTCTTTTAAGGGATGTATAATTCATCCTTTTTCCAGGTTGTAATTAATTTTTTGTTTATTTATTAGTATTTTTTTGGACCAAATAATTTAAAAAACATTATGATGCAGTACGTACTGTAATAGGATCATATTGTAACTCTATCATCACTCTATTGTACTCTTATTGACATAATATTGCCATTATACGCATGTTTATTGTATAGTTATTGCTGCTATATCGCCACTGAACTGGATACCGATAAACTGTATATGCACAAATACAAAAAGAGGCTTCATCATTCCATAAAATCCTATTTCCAAACTTACATAATACAACAACAGGTCACCCCATCGTTACATAATACAAAAATACGCCACCTCATAGTTCCATTTCCCTACTGTTGACAAATTCGAAGTTGCATACTCTTCAAGTGCGGTGACCGCGACGCATGAAATTCATGACCCCGGCCACAGTGATGTTGCCCCAGTTTCCTACCGGATCCACTATTTTTGCAAACTTATGAAATAGTTCGAATCCGCTTTCCACTTCTTCTTGCTTCAACTTGGCCATTGCTTCTGCTTCCTTGAATACCATAATTGCAGTGGCAGGGGCAATTTCAATTTTTGCTTTCATTGTCTTTATATGTAGGAGATGCATGCGTGCATGATAACGAGAGCGAATTGTGCGGTTTTTTATGACACCTCATCTAGCTTGGCCCTCCACAATTTTTGAAACTATGTCTGGATGAAGATTTTTCCAAAACATGGTATTGCCTCGACATTGTTGCATGCCATGGACCAAGTCTGCAGGGAGTGAATTGGGTGACTTGGCTTGTGTTTCAGTCTTCTCTCCTTCAGTAATTGAAAGCGTTGGGTTTGGTGTGAGGTTATGGTCCATGGTCTTCGATATTTATTGTAGCCTGGTGTACAACTTAATTGGAAAAAAAGGGGACTAAATGCGATGTGAGTGAAATCAGTGGGGAAGGTAATGGCTGTAAGCAGGAGTTAATGTGATGGAAGTTTTCATTTCAAACAGCTGGGTTGATTAATATAGGCAGGTTTTAATGACCTGGAGTAACTCAGAGAGTTATTGGCGGGAGGGATTAAGGGGAGTAATTGGCGGGAGGGATTGGCGGGAGTCTTAGGCGGGATAGTATTGGGCGGGAGTTATTACCCAGTTGACTGTATGCCTTTTTGTAATATATTTGTATGTTGGACGTTCCGAACTTGGTAATTTTCCCATTATGTAATTCAAATAAGGGATTTGCCTATTTGCCTAATTGACCAACTCATTCAAATTGACAAATATGGTTATTGTCTTATTTCTCATTTCAGCAATCTCAATTCGTTTCCATTTTTCCATTCTTCATATTTTCCTATTTTCCATGTGTCATCCAATTTTCCAATTTTCCAATTTTTCATTATTTTTACCTATTTTTTCCTATTCCCTATTTTCCTATTGTGCAATTTCCCAAGTTTCCTTTTGTTGTATTTCTAGTTTTCCAATTTTTCAATGTTCCCATTTTCCCATTATGTAATTAAAAAAAAGTTACCTACTTTGCCTAATTCAGAAAGTAATTAAAATTGTCCAATATGATAATTGTCTTATTTCCCATTTCCACAATTTCAATTCGTTTCCAATTTTCTTATTTTCTATGTGTCCCTGTTTCCTATTTCCATTTTTCAAATTTTAAGTTTTTGTCCAATTATCCAATTATCTTTTTTCAAATTGGACTATTTTCTAAGTTTCCTTTTTTTTCCTACTTTCCTATTTTCCAAGTTTCCTTTTGTCCAATTTCAAAATTTCCAATTTTCTAAGTTGCTTTATTTTCCAATTACCCAAATTTTCTATTTTCCAAGTGTCCTTTTTTCCTTTTTCCAATTTTTCAATTTTCCAAGTGTCATTTAATCCTATTGCCTAGTTTCCTCTTTCCAATTTTTCCTTTTTTCCTATTTCCAATTTTCAATTTTCCAAATTTCCCAAATTTCCAACTTTCCATTTTTTCGTATTTCCGATTTGCCAATTTTCCTTTTGTTATATTTCCAATTTTCCAAGTTTCCTTATTTCCCATTCTCCAAGTTTTCACTTTTCCTATTTTCCAATTTTCCGATTTTCCAATTTTCCAATTTCGCTATTTTCCAATTTTCTGCTCTGAAATTCACAATAAATGCTTAGTTACATAGTCCTATTTTGGGTTGAAATCCACAATTTTCAATTTCCCATTAAGGTTTGCTTTTTTGTCGTTTGGAAGCCAATTTTATTGTTGTTAATGTAATGTTGTACTGTTGTAAATTACAGCCAATGAGTTAATGGTGTAGTTTGCAATCCCATCAATTGAATGCACCAACTAAAGACCCAATATACTTCATATAAGTTCGTACATATAACTGAACCTTCCTATACAGAACTGCAACAGAGGCACCTTCTTAACGGAAAAGGTAATTAGTCTTACTAAAACGCAAATATTCTCCACTACAGCTAACCAATTTTCGTTTACAACTGGAGACTGAATCTACCTTTATTTGTTTTGTTGCAGGCAACAGCTGTGAATTGTCCCCAGCAATGCTTAAAGATGTCGGATGTACACCCTCCAAACGAGCATGTCAGTTACCCGGGGGACCAGCCGTGGCATGTGCCATTCCCATCTCCACCTCGGACTCCCAATCATGATCCCACTTCATCTGGAAGTGAGGTTGAGAGCAATGATCCGCTTGACAAAATCTCTGCCGTCAAGCACCACCTCCAATATATGTCAAAGGCAACGGATTGGTGGGAGAGTAAGTGCGATATTCATGGCCAAGTTATGGGAAACTTGGCCAACAAGTTGAACAAAGCATACGCTGGAGAGGTGAAGCAAACTCTAAAAGCAAAAAGTCAGAGCAAAGAGTTAGAGTCCTTGAAGTTGAAATTGGAAGAGAGAAAGAAAAATGCCGTCGAAAATTTCACACAATCTGAAGAATATAACCATAAAATGGTTGAATGTTTCAACAACGGCTTCGAAATGTTCCGAGATTATGCTTCGGTCATCTCACCAGACTACAATTGGAGTGAAATTGATGTAGCTGGTGTCTGGCAGGTGCTGAATATGGGTGCTGAGGGAATGGCTCATCATAGCCTCGCAAGGAGAAAGGACAAAGACATGGATCTTTTGATGGACCTGTAGTAACGGTGAGTGCTGCTTCAGTTCAGCTCACCCGAGTACATGGATCTTTTGTTGCCTTCATTTTCCCTTCGCGGGCTAGTATTGTTAAGGTTCGGTGGCGATTTCTTTTGCATGTGTAAAATGTTGTCTGTAATGTGTATGTATTGTATGTAGATTGACTTAATATTGTAGTTCTATTGTATTTATATTGCCTTAATATTGCCTTTGTATTGCATAGATAGTGTATGCATATTGCCACCGTATTGGATGTATATTGTATAACTATTGGTATCGTATTACCCTTATATTGCTCTAATATTGCCTCTATAGTGCACCTATATTGACCTAATATTGCTCTTATATCGTATGTCAACGGCATGTGCTCTAATAAGTCTCCACTTCGTTGAAAGTAATCCTGAATTCAAATATGATGGACACGACAATTGTTATCCGTCCTTATATTACCATGAATTGATTTGGACCTTTCAAATGATAGTTGGAGTTGCACATGGATTCATATTCAAAAGGAAAGTAATTCTCTCCCTCAATGAATTGTCGTTCAAAAGAAGGCAGCTATCAAATTTTGGGTACAAAAATACAACATCCACGGTAAATTAATTGGGCACAAACCACATATTACAAAACCAGGAAGATTTTTGGCATGCTTAAAAAGAGAAGGGCCAAATACAACAGAAAAGAAAATCCATTCAAGCTTGTACAATAGAATGCACAATAACCCTTTTACATGTCCTTCCAACACCAGTGTTTTGCCTACTTTAGAGTTGCAGGAGGAGAGCATATTGCCATTGTGCAATTCGAGGGGGCAGTCAATTTGGAATGGTGGCATAAACATGTTTACTCCACGGATCACCTATATGAGACATAGCTTCCTTCTTCCCTTGTCGTCTGTAGGTTTCAACTTCACACTTTTTATATACATGTATGAGAACTTGTGGCTATTTATTTATGGCCTTCTAACACTTGTCTGCCATTCCAAAGTGGGTTGGAGACTTTTTGAGTTGAATGACTGGAAAGACTTCAGATGACAGAAACTAGAGAGTTTGAAGAAAAAGGGTTACCAAGAACAGCAGTCATAGCCACAAAATAAACTAAACATGCTGTAAGCTCCACAGTAATATTTACTTCATCTCCATAATCAGAATATTGGGGAAAAAATACCACGGAGAAATACGTGAAATGAAAAACAACTCGGCAGTTACTGTGAGATTGTGTACATAAAACTTGGAACAACCAAACCAATTAAAGCTAAGCCATCTCATACGTATACCTACATCAAATAACAGTGTATGGTCATCTTGTTTACAATATTGCAATCAACACTTGGTTGAGACCGACCTGCAAAAACAACTGGGTTAAGTACAGATGAAGCCATTTATGAAGGGCAGTTCCAGAATTAAGACCTATGTTAATTTGTAACTGCCACCGAATCAGTTCGTAGTGCCAAATGCATCTACCAGGCACACAGATATGACCAGCCAAAAGAAAAAAAAGCAAAGGAAAAAAGATAAAAGAGGCATGCCATAAATGGGAACCTCAGCAGAAAATCATCAGATATGCATACAAGCAGATTGAGTAACATCTCACTAAGTAGAGGTCATGTTGGTAATCGCATGTTGTGTTTGCACACAGACATTTTGGTTTTTGCAAACACAACATGCAATTGCATGATGTGTGTGTTGTGTTTGCACACAGACATTT